>NW_022990185.1:95049-150195 GCF_902827175.1 Gymnodraco acuticeps | reverse complement strand
CGTTAAACGTAGAAAAATACAGTTACATACATAAATACATCTGTCGGTTTATAGGCAGGTTACAGGTTTATTGTTGACCACGTAACGTTAATGTTACAGGTTTATCAGGTTACCATTACACTGGGTTTGAGTGAGAGGATATAGGAATATGTTTATTTATAGTAGACTTAAAAGATGTAATTAGAGACCCAGTGTAATTAAACAATACGGTTGCAGAGGTCAAATTTTAACATTTTTGTCCACTCGCCAAATGGCTAGCCTAGTGAATGTTGAAATGTTACCAGCCACTCAGTAGATTGCCATTGTTATGTTTGGCTGGTGCGTGCAATATACAGTACCAGCCACTTGCATGATTACCAGCATTTGGCTGGTAAATGGTGTTAATGGTAGATATCTCTTTTGGAACAGGTCATGTTTTAATATCACCAGTTCAGTATATTTCAGATACAGTAAATGCTTTGAATTTCTTAGATATAGCTGTGCAGTATTCTTAACAGACTGGATAGCAGCAGACAATAGAAGGCTTATTACAACCAGAAGAGACATGAGACTTTTATTTTTTAGAGACTTGAGACTTGACTTGGACTCGTGACCAAAGACTTGAGACTTGACTTGGACTTGCAAAAACAGACTTGTGAACATCTCTGCTCCACCGCTCCCATGTTTTCTTTTGTGTCGCCATAAGTTAGTCTCTCTCCGTTGGTGCGCTGGGCTAATGCTAATGCAAGCAAATAAAATGACCATAACTTTTCGGAGTTTTACAGGGCATGGTTTGCAATTCACCCAGCCAATCAGAAATTGGAACCTTTTCCTCCCCAGGAAAGTACCACCTCTCTAGCACGGACTGAAAAGGGGTGAAAAGGATCCCGAAAAAAAGTTCTAGTTCCAGATCTTTTTGGTGTGAACCATAGACTGTATATATAAATGGACGTAGGGTCCGTGACGTCACCCATAGGATTCTGCAGAGTTGCCGAGAAGCCCTTAGTAGGCGGAGTCGGACACTAACGGCTCGACAGTGACGTCAGATTTCAACTCCCGCCTGTTCCAGCCTGCTCCAAATAAGGGCAAAGAGGCGGAGCCGAGGCGGGACCTGCTGCCTCCGAGCTGGAAATTCCAGAGCTAGCTGAAACTACCAAGCTAAGCTAACATGCTCCCCGTCTGCATACTGCCGTGACATTTTACGTTTCTAAGGTAAGCGGACATGAAACTATTCAGCAAAACTATAAATAATAATCTAAGTTATTGAGTTTTTAGCATAATACTTCAGAATCTTAAAACCCCTTAATGTTTGTATTAGTGCTGTCAAAATTATCGCGTTAACGGCGGTAATTAATTTTTTGAATTAATTGTGTTAAAATATTTAACGCATTTAACGCATGTGCAGAATGGCCCGCCCCATACGTGCCACCAGTGGCAGCGCCAGGGTATGGCTGGGGTAGGCTACAGCCATACCAAGAAATGGCTTATAGGCCGCAAGGTGAACCTCGAAAAGTCCTTTAGAAAAGAAATCCCGCTCCACAGAAGTGAAACTACACAATCTTTAGTTCATAAAAAAGAACGATTCATGCTTATCCACCAAAAAAAATTTCGTCGCTAAAATTCCTGCCAATTCTTCTAGGCACGTAATTATTGGCTGAACTATTCCCTTCGAAGCGTAATAATATCTTGGTCCAAAGTCGTGCCACGGTTCATCACGTGATCGTGCTACACCAATTGGGTAGCTGCATATTGTCAACAGAAGTGAAAGATGGCGGCCGCCATGGTTTCATCGAGTAGCGGAGACGAGGAAAACGCACCAGAAAGTCTCAAAAAGTCAAAATTGTCAACACACAAACATTGTTACATGCATATTACGTCTGTGAAGCACGAACAGGTTGATTGTTTTACCAATACACGATGGAATACGTACAGGACAAGCTTACAACGGTCGCTCGGCTTGAAGGGAGACTCTCGGAACGTGGTGGCTGAAAACCACAAGCACTGTCTTGATTTCGAGTTCGAAGATATTCCTGAGGACGCTGGCTTCCACCACACATGCTACATAAGGTTTACCGACACAAAGGCCATGACGAAGGTGGAAAGACGGCTCGCACGTGAGGGAGATCAAGACGTTAGGGAGGACCTTGAGGTCGAGCCCAACCCATCGACGTCTCGCAGCACGTACCGAAGCCAAACAGAGAAGCTACGATCAAGGTCAGGCCTGCCAATCGCAGGCTCTGGCCCCGTCCTTCCTGCCCTGTGCATTATATGCAAGATGAAGGAGAAAATGATCATCAAAGCAGGCAAGCGACAAAGGGATCAACTGTGTAAGGCTGAAACATTAAAAGCAGGTAAGCAAACCCCCTTCCCCACCCACACACCACACACACACTACACACACACCACACACACACACACACACACATTCTCTGTGGTTGAATAACTGAAAGGTACAATTATGTGTGAGAGATACGTCAACAAACTCATTGAGTTGTCCTTTTTTTCCGTTTAGGCAAATTGCAGAAAGCTGCTGAGAAGAAAGATGACCAAAGTGTTCTTTTACATATAAAAGACAAAGACTGTGTGGCTCTGGAGGTGCGGTACCACAAAAGCTGTTACAGTCAGTACACCATGTTTTTGCTGAGACCTGACAAACCAGAGACAGAACAGTAAGTTATTTCTCCTTGGATTGCTTTACCTATTTGCACTACCACCAGACTGAAGTCCAGGTGTGTGTCGGCGATGGCTATATATATATATACACATACACATACTTAACATTATAAGTAAACATCCAATTTCCTTCTGTTATATGTGCACACAATCACAACACTTATTCATTTATCCATTTATTTACTTCTCATTCATGTGTTGTAGGGATGAGGCAATGTTTGATGCCAGTTACAAGCTGTTCTGTGAGAGGATCATCCGCCAGAGGCTGCTTGTCAACAATGAGGTGCTTAGAATGGGCCAGCTGAGGCAGGCCTTCATTGACATGGTGAAAGCAAACGAAGGTGTTGATGCTTCAAACTACAGGTAACTGCAATGTAATACAAGTCTTATTATTTATCATGTGCAAGGCCAGCTTTAAACAAAATGTGTATGACAGGCCTGTTTGGAGAAACCCCCATGATGTGTAGTGTGTAGTGTTGTTTGTGATGATGTGGGCCTTTATTTGGCTTCTTTGGTGTTAAATGTGCTGTATGGCAGATAGGTTCTAGTCTGTAATGTCTTGTATCACCTCCACCACTCTGCTTTTGATGGTACTCCTGTGACTCGTAATTGTCACTGTTTTGTTGTGTTACAGACAGGATCTGTTGAAGAAGAGGCTGGCTCAAGATTTCCCTCAGCTAGCGTTTCACATGCCCACCAAGCGCAACGTCTGCGAACTGGTTTTTGCTGAGACTCTGTCAAAGGATGCACTCGTGGACATGCTACCAGATCCATCCGGTACGGAAACAACACAGTCCAGTGAATTGAGCCAGACAGACAGCGACAATGAAACAGGGAGAACAAAGTGCCAAACAACACATGAGGACACAAGGACACTGTATACAGCAGCGTTGTTTTTGAAAAGACTGCTTAGTGACACTCCTGGCATGTCATGCCCATGGCCTCCCACTTCTGAAAATGTAAATGTCACTGAATCTCAAACTGTTGTCCCCATTGGACTATACAATCTGCTCAGCTGGATTATAGGTTCCACTGAGGAGCCAACACTGGATCATTATGTCAACATTGATGATGACGTACATTTGAAAGTGTTGTCTGTTTGTCAAGACATTGTGTACCTTGCTTCCAAGGGCCGCAAGCAGACACCCAAGTCCTTGGCTTTAGGTTTAACTGTTCGACATTTAACTGGATCATCACGCATTGTATCACTGCTTAACAGACTGGGACATTGTGCATCATGGGACACAGTTTTGAGTCTAGACACTAGCCTTGCCCAACTGACACTAGTAGAAGGCAGAGACAAAATACCGAAGGGATTCTCAAAGCGGACACCCACAACACTTGTGTGGGATAACATTGACTTTGGTGAGGAGACACTATCGGGTCGTGGAACTACTCACCATACAAATGGAATTATGCTCCAGAGTGTGCCCGGCGAGCCTATGTCCACAGCAATCAGACAGCCACTGAGAAAGGGAGTTACCTCATTCATAGCCCCCCCCCCAATGCCTATACAACCTTACCATCAGTCCAAAAGGCAAGGGCCACAGAACTTGTGTCAACCAGTGCAGTCAGCGACATGCAGAATGGACACCCACTTTGCTGTACAAGCTGAAATGGCATATGCTTTTGTGAAGTCCACATGTACGGATAGTTGTACAATCCCAAGCTGGACAGGGTTCCATACACTGCCTCAGGATGAAAACACTCTGCAGAAGTCCGCATTGTATTATCTTCCAGTCATTGAAGCCTCACCAACAGAGATGTCAACAGTCAACACTATCCTGAAGCGAAGTGTCCAGATTGCTGACCAGCTAGAACTGGATCATATAGTTTTAGTGTTTGACCAGGCTATATATGCCAAAGCACAGCAAATACGCTGGAAGGATGTTGAGTTTACAAAGCGTCTAGTGATTAGACTAGGTGAATTCCATACATGCATGTCCTACCTGAGTATTCTAGGCAAAAGGTTCGGAGATGCAGGACTGCAAGATATCCTCATTGAATCTGAAGTTGTTGCCCCAGGATCCATCAATGGGGTACTCAATGGCCATCACTACAATCGCAGCATGAGGGCTCATAAACTTCTATATGAGAGTCTGCAGCGCATCCGGTTTATCACCTTCATGGACTCCTTGCCACCCCAAGAGAGAGCTGCGTGCATGGATGTCATCACTGAGATGGAATGTGCCTTTCCAGACAGATTGATGGATGTTTTGAGTGCAGATCAGAGGTTTGATAATATGTGCTCGAAATATGCAGACTTTGTGCAGAGGAGGAGTACAGAGAATGCAACATTTGCTTTCTGGAGCTCATACATTGACATGATGCAGCTACTCCTCCTGTTTGTGAGAGCAACGCGAGAATCAAACTGGCAGCTTCACCTGTCAACCGTCCGGTTAATGATGCCATGGTTTTTTGCCTACGATCGAGTAAATTACGCTCGATATTTACCTGCATACTGGCTGGAAATGATGAATCTGCCTGTCACACATCCCTCTTGCCACAGTGACATGAATGTGAAAGGCCAGTGGACTGTCCAGCGACAAAGTGTTCATGGATTTGCCTCCATTGCTTGCGACCAGGCTATTGAGCAAACGCTTAACAGAGATGCCAAGACCAAAGGTGGCTGGACAGGGATCACACAAAATCGGTCTGCAGTGTATCGCTGGATACTGTCACAGCATGAAAGAGCCGCGATAGCAAGACAGTGTGAATCAATGGCAGGGATATCTCCTGAGCTACGGACAAGAAAAGACCTGGACAAGACACGCATCTCTGCTGATGCAAAGGCTGTGAGTAGAATCTTGGACACTATTGATTCCATGCTCAACCCTTTTGATGTACACCAAGACGGCATTGTGTGTCTTAGCTCTGGAAGAGTAGCAACAGGAGAAATCACAAAGGATTTGCTTGTTGCCTCAGAAAAGGGTGAAAATGCTGTAAAGGAGTTTATGGAGCAGAGACTGTTATCCAAAACAGTTGACATATTTGCCCCCATAATATCACAAAAACTCAAGACTCTCAGTGATCAGAAAAAGCCCCCCAAAAAATCTGCAGCAGGCAAGGAAGTGATTTTGCGTGCTGACAAGAAGTTATTTTCCAGGCTCCTCATCCTTGGCCAGAGCAGGAAAATTGAAATGAGGGAAATTCTGTCATATTCCTTGGGAACTGTGTCATATCCATTAGCAAGTGCTGATGGTTCACTTGCCAAAACAAACAAATCAGCTCTCATGGATCTATTGCAGAGCAAAGGTGGAGAGTGCTTGGTTGACAAAGTTCCAATAGGTGGTGCCATTCTTTTTGATGGCATGGCAGTCATGCAGGCCATGCCATCCAGACCAGCAACATTTGGAGAGCTTGCAGAGACCATACTGCAGAGCATACTCCAACTTGCTTTGCATCACAAGTGTACACGCATTGATTTTGTCACTGACCGGTATCCACCCATCAGCATCAAAAGCCTAGAACGGTCCCGTAGAGCTGATGCAGGGTCACAACTAATAACAATCTTCAGCCCAGATCAGAGAACTCCAACCCAGTGGAAGAAGTTTCTCTCTGACGGAAAAAATAAGGAAGCACTGGCCGAATTCCTTTATGTGGCATGGACACATGCAGACCTCACAACAGTGGGTAAAAACCTCAGCTTGTACATTGCCCATCAAAATCAATACCACTGTGTAACTGTCATGGAGGGTGTACAGTCTGTTGATGTTGTTGAAGACCTGCAGTGTGATCATGAGGAATGTGACACACGGGTGTTTTTACATGCCCAACATGCTGCACAGGAGCACAAAGCTGTCATCATCAAGAGCTCGGACACTGATGTGGCAGTCATTGCTGTAAGTCTGCAGGCAGATTTGCCATGCAGCTTATATGTGTTCACAGGGACTGGCAACAGGACACGGATCATTGACATTGCCATGGTGTCATCAGCTCTCGGAACCAGTGTGTGTTCAGCCTTGATTGGAATTCACACGTTCTCTGGGTGTGACTCCACAAGCGCTTTCTATGGCAAAGGCAAAAGAAAGTCATTTGCTGTTGCATGTGAGAAAGATGACTACCTTAAGGCTTTCAGAAGTTTAGGTACTAACTTTGACTTGGAGCAATCAACATTTGCACTTCTTTGCCGGTATGTATGTCACCTGTATGATCAGCCAGCAGCCGAACATGTAAATGATGCTAGGTACAAGGCTTTCTGTATGGCATCATCGGCCTTGCCAGAATGAAGCATTCCCCCTACTCATGATGCCCTTCATCAGCACTGCAAAAGGGCAAATTACCAGGCAGCAATAATGAGGTCCTGTCTCAAAAGAGAAATGAATGCTCCATCACCTGCTGGATATGGTTGGGAAATAGAGGATGGGAACTTACACGTCACCTGGATGACAAGAAATCCTGCCCCTGACAGTGTGTTGCATGTGATACACTGCAGCTGCAAAGAGTCTGCCTGTGAGAAAGGCAGATGTTCATGCTTCTCTGCAGGACTCTGTTGCACAGACTTATGTCGTTGCTCAAATTGTGCAAATAAAAAAGAAACAGAGGAAGAGAACGATGACTGCCCTGACACTGACAGTGAGGAATAGGAATAAAAGAGCCTTCTTTCCATCTTTCTTAAGCTCTTTTCTGTTTCTTTTGGTTTTAGTGCCTGGCCGACGCGCTCACACATCACTCATAGATACGTTTGTTTTTGGTACTAGAACAGAGTATAATCAGCAGGACTCTTTTAACCAGCTGAGGCAATCACAGCACCAATCAGCCGCTCCACCCAGCCTGACACCAATCAATTATACTACATTACATGTCCTTCTACTGTTTTCTATGTCATACCTTTTATATTTGTAATAAATCTCGTTTTTATGGTTCATCAGTGTTGTTTTCATTTGTGGAGGGATGAATGAGTAAATAAATGAATCAATGGACATTGGTATAAGTAAGGCAAGGCAAGTTTATTTATATAGCACTTTTCAACACAAGGCAATTCAAAGTGTTTTACAAAAAATTAAAGACATTAAGAAAATGGCATTTAAAATCAGTCATTAAAAAGAAAAGCTAATAAAAGAAACATTAAAAGAAAAAATACATGGATAAAAGTTACAGTGCAGTTTAAGATATGAATAGTTCAATTAAAAGCAGCAACAAAAAGAAAAGTCTTCAGCCTGGAAGTACTGCATTTTATTGATCTAAATTACTTAACGTAACAAGTTAACCTTCTTCTTGGACGCAGAAATCAAGTCATGTTTATTTTAAGAGTGCATTTAACGTGTACAGGGTAACAACAGACAGACAAAAAGTCCTCAGTCTAATGGAATAATCCCAATGAACCTAGCGATGTGAACATGGCAGTCCAGGAATGATAGTTTGATAAATATGAGTTTGATATACTTTATTAATCCCCGTGGGGAAATTGTTTGTAGCTGGAGTTGGCTGATAAACGCTGCTAGTCAATGTTGATTCGATGGTCAACTCTGTTCCCAGATAGTAAAACCTCTCACAAATACCGCGTATATAACGCAAATACCTCGGACTTAGTGATGTATTAAGACATATGACAAAACATGACATAAAACAAGCATACAGCACTGTTTAGAATCCATTTGGTCTGGTTTAGCGTAACCATGGCGGCCGCCATCTTTCACTTCTGTTGACAATATGCAGCTACCCAATTGGTGTAGCACGATCACGTGACGAACCGTGGCACGACTTTGGACCAAGATATTATTACGCTTCGAAGGGACTAGTTCAGCCAATAATTACGTGCCTAGAAGAATTGGCAGGAATTTTAGCGACGATATTTTTTTTGGTGGATAAGCATGACTCGTTCTTTTTTATGAACTAAAGATTGTGTAGTTTCACTTCTGTGGAGCGGGTTGAAACGATAACAGGGTTCACCTTATGGCCTATTAGCCCCACCATGAAAAATGATGTTAAAGGAAGCAAAATAAAGTCTGCCAACTCGCGCGGAGTAAATTGCCCAGACAGCAGTTAGTAAGATTGATTTCAGTAGCCACGGTTTTGAAAACTTTTGTCACGTAGTGATCGTCTTCTCAATAGAACATCTTTGATAACGGCGTGGTGTTGTTGCAGGAAGTCCCGACGGAGAATACTTTTGCTGTAGTACAGGGGTGCACATAACTGGTACGCAGGTTATGTGTGTAATCTGAAATGCGTACCGTCACTTGTGTCACAAAGCGCATTTGCGTACCGACGTACTTGTGAAGCTTTTCCAGAAGGCCGTTAGATCACCGGACGACAGAGTCGGTCTCCGTGTGCACAGACAGGGCTGCTGTTAACGTCGGTCTGTACAACGGAATTGTGCCAAAACTACGCCAACCGGTGGCGGAGGGAGACTCCTCCCCTTCACTGGAGAACTGCGCTAAAACAGCTGATCACAACGTTCACACTCTGTGGTCACGAAGTACTCCACTAGCCGCCGCCCCCCCCCCCCCCCCCCCCCCCCCCCCCCCCCCCCCCCCCGTCGACTTTCCTGAAGTACTCCCCCGTTGATAGAAATCAACACGTAATGAATTAAGACCCCACGGTTTGATGATTGATAGGTGTGTGGGTTGTCTTTCATTTTGACACGCAGAAAAATGTTTTAATAAACATAGATACTGTATGTTAAATGGATATATCCGCCTTCTTTCATTTATCTTTCCATTCCCACAACAATATACATAAATAAATGGCATATTTTGGACATAGTTCGAATGGTGATTAATCATGATTAATTAATTTTTAAGCTGTGATTAATCTGATTCAAATTTGTAATCGTTTGACAGCCCTAGTTTGTATGCAATTGTGCTAAATTCAACACTGGAATCAAGCAAATATTAATATGTTTGCATGACATTAGTTATTTGTATTTTGATATGATACGATATATATATATGATATATACGTTTAATACATTTAAGTCAAGCTAAGGTACATGTGATGGTAGCTAGTTAGTGCTCTTACCTGTGAGGCCTCCTCCAAACAGCATAATAACCAGACTGTATCATTAAAACTACAAGTACCAGTTCTAGATCCTTGACTTTAGATAAATAATTCAAAAGACAAAATGTATTTAAAGACCAATCTTTATTTGAATGTGCCTCTTAACCTGAGATATTAGTTATACAGTAATAGTATTGACAATCTAAAAAAACTGAGCAACTCAACAGTCAACTTTATATTTCTTATTGTCTAAAGCATTTATTATTTTCATTTTCCCAATCTCATATTCAGTGTGGACGGATTGAGACAGCATGGTGTCCAGATAGCAGCAGAGACTTCAGGGAGAAACCTCCGTGTGATGGACGTCCTGTCTGTTGGTTTGGAGAGGACTGAGGGTCTTTCCTCTGCGAGGAGGACCAGGCCTGATGGAGGAGCCCATGCTGGGCAAAGCTGATACCAACTGCACAGGCCTAGTCTGTCACTTTATTTGACTAAATGTGTTTAATACATTTAATAGGTTTACACCTTCTGTCCATATGTGCTTTTTATTCAAAACATTTTTGATTAAGTTTTGGTTCACATTTCAATAAATTGTATTTGTATTTGCACTCCTTTTGTCCATTATTCTTACTGAAAATGTTAGATTACACATTCACATCTGACTGAAGATTGGCCCCATTTATTTGTGACGTTGCAAACTCTGCGGTACAAGGCACAAGTGATGTGAAGCTCATAAAGTGAGGCAAATAGAAATAATCAGCTGATGGAGTGTAGATGTGGAAATAGGTGCATTCGATCAGCTGACTGTTTTCACAATAAAAGTAGTTTCTTAGTGAATGTCCTGTACTGGTCTTAAAATCTCATAACATGAGCTTTTAATGTTCCTCTTGGATGTTCTTCTTGACCCTCAGAGAAGGAGAAAATGTCCTGTCTTTCAGGCATGTCCTTTCCTAACAAAAATTACAGGAAACATAAAACATATTATTGCAGAACAAGTGTGTTATTTATGAAAGCAGTGTGTTTGTGTGTTTAGGGGCTGTAGATATAATTATTTTGTAATTGTAATGTTTTTTGTTTTTTTTCAACAATGAGCTACAAAGACAATCAGATTATGAATGAACAGTATGAAGTTCATCAACATTGAAATATATGTTATTATCAAAATAATATTTAACTGTTACAAAACGTAGTGCAACTGTAGAAGCTTGCTCTGTTGTCTCACTGAAAGAATCACTTTTACCACGTTTTTTACAGACAATATTGAGAGATAAATAGTAGCAGTTCTCACTATGTGTTAAATATCTTTGCCTTCAATACATTAAATTAGAAAGCTGACAGTCATATTGCTTGTTATCATCTAAATGTAACTTTTTGCATGGAAAAAACCCTCAACTTAACTGATGTGTAGGTGATCTAGTATTTAGTATTGTTTAATGGAATGTATATCAGTGTATTCAAGTCAATACTTCATTCATTTAAACCAATATCTTTCTTGATTCTTTGTACAGTATGAAAAAAAGAGTCTTTGTACCTGTGCTGAAGTTCACTGCTGTGAGGAGTCCAGTTCTGTCTCTCACTCTCTGGTCCAGCCTGTCTGCATCAGCTGGACACCTTAAACAAACAGATATATATATATGTAAAGTACCATGTGTACAAACAATATAACTGATTATCTTCTGTTGAACATGTTGGATTGTGTATTGTCCGAGTCAGGGTCCTTTTTATTTTACTGTAACTTTGGAAGTTGTGTTACCAATGCTTACTGTTTATTTGATACCCATTTGGTAATGCAATTAATAAAAACAACAAGGTTTGGGTTCGTTCTTCAGATGACTGTGACGTTAACGTGTAAGCTCAATGATGAACTCCAGCTCAACCAACCATATTGTAATATCTAAGTAATCATCTTGAAATATGACATTAATAATTGTAATATACACACATCTTATTGTGAGGTTGATTTCACATACACTACTTCGACGTTAGCTTGTCTACATACTTGAGCATAGCCAATTTAAATTAACCTTAGCGATGCATACAGTTCTACCTACATAATAAAATATCTCTCTAAGTTACAAGGATGTAACCTTATTTTATCAACCTCAAACAGAAGCCGTTTGTTCAACAGTATTATCCCACTTAACGTCTATTTCGTTTTAACCTTTATATATACAGTCTATTATTTTAACTTGGAGGCTACGATTAGCATCGTTAGCACCGATGTAGCTACCACTCGCTACACGCTAACCCAAGCCTTAACATTAATTACGTAGCTGATTAAAATCATTAACACATAAATAAAGCACTCGAATTTCACTTACCGCAAAACCGCATTCATGCACCGTCTGTTTTAACCGCAGAGCGAGTCACAATAGTCCGATATATAAGCATGAAGAACAAACAACCACGGCCGGCTTCAAGTTGTGTTCCCTGGATGAGCTGAGCAGGCAGAGTCTCTGTAGCATCACGGAGCAGCTAGCAGAGAGACAAGAAGCTAGCAGCAGCAGTCACTTGACAGAGCCGTCACTCAATGTGACCACGCCCTAATTTATGCAAAAACGTTAGGACCTAATATAAATAAAAGGGTCGTGTTAGAAAACAATTCACTCACAGATCCATAATCATGAAGGTGGAATCTAACTATATCGATAATAAAAATGTATGGAGCCAGGGGTAGAAACATGGTTTTTTCTGCTGTAAAATTGGGCATTTTAACATGGGGTCTATGGAAATTGCTCCTTTCTATCGGCCAATATATGAACTGCAGTGTGTGGCACTTCCGTATTGGCGTCCCGGCTATTCCCCAGAGTTTGCCCCTTGGTGTGAACGCAAAATCCCAGGAACTATCGAAACTATTCCTGGGAAAAGTACTCCGGTGTGAAAGCGCCTAATTGCAAACAAACTCTAAAGTAATTTTTATTTATTTTAAAGCAAATGCAGCAAATCTTCACATTCAAGAAGCAAAATGACTTCCAATTACTTTTCTGCCAAACAACTCAGGATTTTAGTGAATTAAATATAATTTTGAATGGTTTCATCTATACCAGATTCTAAAGGATTTGTGTGTAAGAATAAAGCAACTAAAATAAATGTAGTGGAGTAAAAAGTACAACTTTTGACTACAAAATGTAATGGATTAGAAATGTAAAGTAGTATAAAATGAAAATACTCAGGTAAAGTACAAGTACCTGAAATGTGCAGCAGTAATACTGTAAATTGGTCCAAAGAAAAGCTATAAGCACTTTAGCGTTCACCCACCTGTGTGTCTGTAGCTGATGACCCCTGCAGTGATGTCTGCCTGTAGGAAGCGGTCCACCACCACAGAGCTCCGGAGAATCACACCATGGTACGGTTGTCGGGCGATCAGGAAGGCCAGGCCGCTGTTGTCACTGTCTGCATCAGCAGCGTAGATATACTCAGCTGTGATGACCACTTCCTGTCCCTCTGCACAGCTGAGAACAGGTTTCAAACCAGCAACCAACACTGGGACTTCATCATTGATAGGCATCACCTGCAGATGACATGCAAGGCAGTTTAGTTAATCAATGAATGTTTCAGTTTTCACTGACGTTTTTCTTACTGTAAAGCAGAACACAGAATTTAAGGTCAAAAAGCTTGTCCAGCTCTATTACCTTCACTTGCAGGATAAAACTGACCGAGTTGGTGCCATCTGTTGCAGTGAATTCAATGTTGTCCTCTAATGTTTCTGAGCTGTCGTGCTTGTACCTGATTGACAAATGAGAGACAACATTAAGACTTGCTAAGTGATTAAATAAACTGTACGCTTGATGTAAGAATTTAATTAGGCAAGGCAAGGCAAAGCGAGTTTATTTATATAGCACTTTTCGGTACGCGACAATTCAAAGTGCTTTATAAAACAAATTAAAAGACTTTTTAGGAATACATACAGTAAAAACACATTATATAATGGCATTTTACAACAGGCATTACAAAGCAAAGATAATAAAATAATACAAATAAACACCACAGGTATACAATACATGTTTAAAAGGCATACTGTAGTTCGAATATGATCATCTCAATTAAAAGCAGCGGCAAAGAGATATGTTTTTAGTCTCGATTTAAAAATAGTAAGCGTTTCTGCGGACCTGCATGATTTGGGTAGTTTGTTCCAGAGTGTCGGGCATAACAGCTAAATGCTGCCTCTCCATGTTTTGTTGTTACTCTCAGAACCGATAGCAGACCCGTCCCAGAAGACCTGAGGCACCTTGATGGCTCGTAATTATGTAGGAGTTCAACAATATACTTTGGTCCTAAACCATGTAATGATTTAAAAACTAGCAATAGTACTTTAAAATCAATTATTTGGCCGACTGGAAGCCAGTGTAGAGATTTCAGAACCGGACTGATGTGATCCACTCTTTTAGTGTTAGTGAGGACACGTGCAGCAGCGTTCTGAATCAGCTGCAGTTTTCTGATGGATTTTTTTGTCAGCACTGTGAATACACTATTGCAATAGTCGAGTCTATTGAAAATAAAAGCATGGACAAGCTTTTCTAAGTCCTGTTGTGACATTAGTTTTTTAATCCTCGATATATTCTTCAGGTGATAATAAGCAGACCTAATGACTGTTGTAATGTGGCTGTTGAAATTCAGGCCTGAGTCCATCACTACACCCAAATGTCTGGCTTTGTTAGTGGTTTTGTAGTCTGCCGACTGAAGCTCTGCGATTACTTTTAATCGGTCCTTCTTTGCTCCAAAAACAATGATCTCTGTTTTTTTTGGTTCAGTTGGAGAAAGTTCTGAGTCATCCAGTCAGTGATGTGCTCAATGCACTTACTCAGTGTTCTAATCGGAGAATAGTCTCCTGGTGTGATTTTAAAATAAATCTGGGTGTCGTCTGCATAGATGTGATAGCTTAGATCTCTCTTTTTAATAATTTCAGCCAGAGGTAGCATATAAATATTAAAAAGCAAAGGTCCTAAGATGGAGCCTTGAGGAACCCTGCATGACATATTTGTCAAAGTTGATGTGTAGTTGCCTATTGAGACAAAGTGTGTTCTGTCCTTCAAGTAGGTACTAAACCAATTTAGAGCTGTTGCTGAAACTCTCACCCAGTTTTCTAGACGGTCTAGCAATATGTTGTGGTCAACAGTATCAAAGGCAGCGCTGAGATCTAATAATACTAAAACTGATATTCTGCCACTGTCTGTGTTCAAATGAATGTCATTTAAGACCTTTACAAGTGCAGTTTCAGTGCTGTGGTTAGGTCTAAAGCCCGATTGAAACACATCAAAACCGTCATTTAAAAACATGAAATGACTCAACTGTTGAAAAACAACTTTTTCAATACATTTGCTTAAAAAAGGAAGGTTTGATATTGGCCTGTAATTATTCATTACGGTTGTGTCCAAGTTATGCTTTTTTAGGAGCGGTTTAATTACTGCAGTTTACAGGGCCTGTGGAAATACACCTGATTGAAGAGACTTGTTTACTATGTGTAGTATATCTGAGGCCATGCAGGGAAAAACTGTTTTGAAAAATCCTGTCGGAATAATATCGAGGCTACAGGAGGAGGATTTCAGATGTTGAATAATGTCTTCCAGGTCTTTAGCATTTATCAGATGGAATTGTGTCATGATGTCTGGATTGACTTTATGTGGACACAGGGACAAAACATTGGCTGTACCTGATGCAGAGGCACTGACTGCCTGTCTAATTTGCATGATTTTGTCAGTGAAGAAGGAGGCAAAATCATTGCAGGCCCTGGTGGATTAGTACGAATGCTATTTATAGCATTCCACTATAGTTCTTCGAATCATCAAATCAACCAACACTTTGGCTCTCAATAACTTCAGCATATTTTCAGCTAGAGAAACCATTCAAATATCAAACTATTCAGCCTTTTCAGCAATCGATGGGAAACTTTCAACTTTTTCAAAATATGTCATACATACTTTTTGAAATATTCAGCTTTTTGAACTCTTTTTTTAACATGGAAGTCAATGGGAGGAACCTTCAAATCCTCTTTTACCTACACTTTGCGCCAAATGCTTCTCCTTCCACATACTTTCAGCTAGAATGCTAAAATGATCACATTCGCACACATTTTCTGCAGGAAATGCATTTTCTAGTTAAATGAATGTTCTACACAGCTTTGGTATTTCATTGCTGTTGCATGGGTAACGTATAAGCTAGCAGTTTCCTATTTAACATACTTAAAGTATTCAATTTAAAAGTACTTTTTTAATTATTTTTGAATAAATTAAAGCAAAAGCAGCAAATGACATAGTGACATATTTTTGAACAAAATACTTCTTAATTTCATAAATGTTCTGTTAACCCACTTATGGTTTTAGTTGTTTAAATATAATGTTGGATAGTTTTATTTATACCAAATAATCATATATTATATGTTGCAAAACAACATATTTACTTTGTAAAAATTTGAAATTCTAAATGTAGTATAGTAGAAGAATAAAATAGTATACAATGAAAATACTCAAGTACCTCAAATGTATATTTGAGTACAGTACTTGAGTACATGTAGTTAGTTACTCTTCAACACTGAAGCTGATGAATGGAAGTCCAATATTCACCAGTCTTTTAGTTCTGTCAGTTTGATTGCTAACACATTAGAGATGATAGCCTTTAACTTGAATATACATGAAGGCTCTGTTTGTACTGCCATCTATAGGCCATAAGGTGAAGCCTGTTATCGTTTCATCCCGCTGCACAGAAGTGGAACTACACAATCTTTAGTTCATAAAAAAGAACGAGTCATGCTTATCCACCAAAAAAAAGTTCGTCGCTAAAATTCCTGTCAATTCTTCTAGGCACGTAATTATTGGCTGAACTAGTCTCTTCAAAGCGTAATAATATCTTGGTCAAAAGTAGTGCCACGGTCCGTCACGTGATCGTGCTACACCAATTGGGTAGCTGCATATACCGGTATCAACAAACAGATTTGGAAAAAATGGCGACCGCCATGGTTTCATCGAGTAGCGGGGACGAGGAAAACGCACCAGAAAGTCTCAAAAAGTCAAAATGATCAACACACAAACATTGTTACATGCATATTACGTCTGTGAAGCACGAAAAGGTTGATTATTTTACCAATACAAGATGGAATACGTACAGGACAAGCTTACAACGGTGGCATTGATTTTGAAGTTACAAATACAATATTATCATATTACAATAATAATAATAATAATAATAATATAATATATATATATATATATATAATATATATCTATAATAATAATATATATATATATCTATAATAATAATCTATATATATCTATAATAATAATCTATATATATATAATAATAATCTATATATATCTATAATAATAATAATAATAATAATAATGCAATTCATCAAATTATTATATGATGAATGAGTAAATAAATGAATCAATGGTCATTGGTATAAGTACTGCATTTTAATGATCTAAATTACTTAACGTAACAAGTTAACCTTCTTCTTGGACGCAGCTATGTATGAAATCAAGTCATGTTTATTGTAAGAGTGCATTTAACGTGTACAGGGTAACAATAACAACAGACAGACAGACAAAAAGTCCTCAGTCTAATGGAATAATCCACGAGCTCAGCCAATGAACCTAGCGATGCGAACATGGTAGTCAAGGAATGTTGTTGTAGCTGGAGTTGGCTGATAAACGCTGCTAGCCAATGTTGATTCGATGGTCAACTCTGTTCCCAGATAGTAAAACCTCTCACAAATACCGCGTATATAACGCAAATACCTCGGACTTGGTGATGTATTAAGACATATGACAAAGCATGACATAAAACAAGCATACAGCACTGTTTAGAATCCATTTGGTCTGGTTTAGCGTAACCATGGAGGCGGCCATCTTTCACTTCTGTTGACAATATGCAGCTACCCAATTGGTGTAGCACGATCACGTGACAAACCGTGGCACTACTTTTGACCAAGATATTATTACGCTTTGAAGGGACTAGTTCAGCCAATAATTACGTGCCTAGAAGAATTGACAGGAATTTTAGAGACGAACTTTTCTTTGGTGGATAAGCATGACTCGTTCTTTTTTATGAACTAAAGATTATGTAGTTCCACTTCTGTAGAGCGGGATTTATTTTCTAAAGGACTTTTCGAGGTTCACCTTGCGGCCTACTAGGGGTCAGAGCTTTCTCACAATTGATTCTGATGGGGGTGAGATACAACTTGGCAAATGCAATCCATCAGTCATGTGTACATTTTAGTGTTCAGTTTATTTTTGACACAGTGTCAGAGATGTGTTGCAGCCCTGAGAGTCAAGTCACACAGTCATAACAGTTTTCTCCATGTGTTTAGTAAAAAAAGTGTGTTACTATAATCTTTCTATGTTCCTTTTTCCAGGTTTAATTATATGGCGAAAAATGGTCTGCCCAATTTAAAAATTGATGTAGTGGAGCTTTTGTGGAGGAAAAACCCTTTATCTATATTTGCTACTTCCCACATTTCTTTGCTAAACTTGGGACAATTCCTTATTAAGAAGATGTGTTGCAGTGTTATTAGTTTCACTCTATGTGCACCAACAGTATGACCTTCAACTCAGGTGAACTGAGAACATTCTGATACGGCCTCCCTAACTTCCAAAATGCTCCTTTTATTATCACCAAGCTTCACCCCTCCCTTTCTCCTGTGTTTAAATATACAACCCAAACTCTTCGTCTTTCACTCTGCAGACTGTATGCTCTCTGTATGACTGACTGAGCTTTCTTGCAAGAAATACAATACGACAAAGACAGCTGAATGGTTTAATTCTCTATCCACATTTGATAAATAAATTCCCGCCACAGTTACCTATGATTTTCCATGTGTAATCTGTTTTTTCCCCTATAGGCAAAAAAACCGTTTTTGATCAGTTTAGATATGTATAACAAGATTGATTTCCCACTTGAATGTCAGTGCTTCCATAGAGAGGAGTTTATACAACTCTATGTATGTGTTGTAAAGGTGTTTCCATTTTTGCGTTGTGAATCCCACATGAAATGAACAAACAAATGATGTCTGACCTCACTTTAAGGCTCTTCACGTGTTGCACAGTGAAAGCGCTGCCTGGCTTTAGTGGGAGGCCCCCCAGCTGCAGAGCTCCATGCTGCGGGTCCCTCTGAAGCACCACCTGCAGGGCTTCCTCCAAAGAGTCCACGTCTGACAGCCGCAGATGTTCAGGCCCGATCCAGCCACCCCCTCCCTCATCTACTGTCAGAGAGTTGGTAATAACCTACAACAGAACGTATCCACACTTTTTCTAGATATTCAAACATATCGACGTAAGAAATGAGGAACACATACAATACATTGAATATTCTTCCTCACCTGTGGCGGCTGGTTGTCCACTGGCACCACAGTGATGTTAAAGCAGATCCCAGTGACTGTTTTGCCCAGGTGGTTGGTGACAGAGAGAACAAATTGTACATACTGAGGGTAAGGGCCAATGTCCATGACTGGAGGCATGTAGGCCACTTTCATGAAGTTCACTGCATGCTGGAAAAAACATAAAAATAAAGATTTATTTGGATGAGTCTCACTAAATGTACCTATAATGTATTCGTAAACAAATAACTAAAATGTGTACCTGTGTGAAGAGCCTCAGCACTGGTGCATTGGAGTCTTTGGAGAACTTGGGTATACTGTCGACTAAAAACAACCTCCCAGCATCAGGACTGCTGCTCATGAAGACAACAGAATGTAAATTACACAAAAGGTTTTCACGCTGGTTTCCCTTGTAATTTTCAGAAGGTGAGGACATACTAACCTGTGAGGACCAGTGAAGAAAGGCGGAGTTGTAACCGTAAAAGTGAGCTCACTGTCTGGAGACTCCTGGTCTACAAAGTGCAGCTGTTGCCGTGTTATATGGACCACTTCTGTTTCTTTGATCACAAGACAGCGACTGGAACCAGGAACCTCTTTGGGTGGTTGGTCTGGAACAGGCTCTATGTGCACCATCACCACCTGCACCGCATGAAACCATAATAGATCACTGGATCCGAAATCAATCAATACTGTAATGCAATTTAATAGTAATACTAAAAATCCTAGACCAAAGCTGTTTTTTCCAATGGATTTTTTCATTACCTCTTTTTTAGCCATGCTAGTGTTATAATAGTAGGGTCAAGCAAAGTAAGGGCGCCTATCCATTCAAGAGAGAGAGAGGGTGGTACGTGTGTGGCGAGAGTGATGGAGTATATATATGGAAGTGAACGGGACTAGCAGAAGCTATCAATCTGTAAACAAAGTTAGCTAAATTGCAAATAAATACATTGGCCTCCGAAGATAAAGCTTGACTGTCTGCCTCATTGAGTGTGTTATTGAACCCCTGGACGACTATCCCCACCAGTGTATACTTAAGTAAAAGTTATACTGTGTAGAAAAAATGTGGTACAAGTAAAAGTCCTGCATTCAAAATGGTATATTTACATCTAAAAGTACTTGTTAGATTGGTTAAGGATAAAATAACTTCAATTACTTATACTGCCAGGTTCCTCCATCAATAATAGTATCATAATGGATTAGTTGATTACATTTTTTTATTAATGATAACCAGTGTTGGGACTAACGCGTTACAAGTAACGCGTTAACTAGTACTCTAACGCATTACTTTTTATATCCAGTAACTCAGTTACCGTTACTACATGGTGCGTTACTCCGTTAGTTTTTTTATATAGTCAACAGCCAGGCGAACAGAGATGAGAACTGTACTTAAGTACTTGAGTAAATGTACTTAGATACTTCCTGTGTCACATGCGGAGACGGGCTGTGGGCGTGTTTGTGTTGTTTACTAACAAGACTATCATGGCGGCGGCGGAGCTCAAGTCTAGTTTCTCCACCTGGAGATATTCTCACTATTTCACTTTTGTCGAGCACAAAGAAAAGAACGTTTCTGTTAAATGTAAGTTGTGTCCTGGCGGGTCATAGATCCTATCTACTGCCCAAACCAGTAATTCAAATCTCTTAAAACATCTGCAAAAACAACATGCTGGGACGAAGCTAGTAGCTAAGACCACAGAGACTCAGCCGACGCCACTCCACCTCCACCTAAGCAACAGCGGCTGGATTTTAACCAAAGGACTGTTATCCAGGGAAAAGTCGATAAAGCCATTGCACGGTATGTTGTAGAACACATGCAGGCTATTGCTACAGTGGAGTCACCCGCTTTCAGGGAGCTAGTTAGCATGATAGCATGTCCGGACGGCACACGGCATATGGGACGGAAAACTTTTTCCAACTACCTGGAGAAAGAATATACAAAAATGGAAAGCCAGCTAATATCGATGCAATCCAGATTGCATATAATGCATGTCAAGTTGATACAGATTGTATTATTCTCCAATGCAATAACAGTACTGAAATGAAGGCGATAAGGGCATTAATGGGAGACATGCTATAAAGTAACGAAAACGTTACTTTTCACAGTAACGCATTACTTTTGGGTGTAAGTAACTAGTAAAGTAACTGAGTTACTTTTGACATGAAGTAACTAGTAAAAGCACAACACTGATGATAACTAATCTTTTCAAATAAATGTAAGTGAGTAAAAAATACAATATTTTCTGCTAAAATTTAGTGGTACAAAGTAGCATACATTGAACATACTTAAGTAAAGTACAAGTATCTCATAAATGTACTTAAGTACAGTACTGCAGTATTTGTACTTAGTTACTTTCCAGCACTGTCTGTTACCCACTTGAGGCTCTGACAGGTTGGGGGGGTCATGGAAATCTGACAGCACCACCTCAAAGGAGTCATCAAACACCTCGTTTCCTAGGTGACGATAGTAAACCATGGACTGAGACAGGTCTTTCTGCAGAAAGTGGCTGACAGGATAACCTGGGTTAAAAACAATGAAAACATGACCTGGTTAGGAAACAGAAACAAACCACCTGTAGGATAAATAGTGAAACAATCCATCTTCTGACCTGTGAGACCTGTTGGGGGCATCTTCATGACTTCTCCTGCCTGTGGGGGACGGGTGATGTTAAACAGGATGTAGTCGTCGCTGGAGTCCATGTCTGAGGCCTGGAGGGTGGAGCCTCTGAGCAGAGCCAGCTGGCCCTCAGACACCTCCAGCAGCATGTTGGTGATGAGGAACGGAGGGCTGTCGTCCTTCGGCAGGATCTTGATCGGGAACTTGTGTCGAGTCTGATGGAGGCCGTCAGTGATGCGGAAGATGATGAAGTCTTTGGTGGAGTCGCTGTCATCGTGGTGATAGCGAACCACGCCCGCTTTGAGGTCATTGACAGTGAACATGAAGCCCTTTCCCCCTGGATTTTAAATGAAACAACCAAATAATGTTAGGATCTGTCTGTGTTGTAGTTTTGTATGTCTGGTTATGGGTATTTTCATCCTTGTATATTGTCTGGTCCTTCTTCCTGTGTTTTTCCTCCCGTCGTTAGTTTCCCTGGTGTGTCTAGTTGTCTGATTGTTTTCACCTGTGGCCTTGTGTTTCTCCTCCCCTGCCCGGCTGTGTCTCGTCTTGTGATTACCCCTTCCTGTATTTAGTCTTGTCTCTTCCTGTGTTCAGTGTCGGTTCGTCTTGTGTTGTGAGTAAACTGCGGTGAGTGTTCTGTTCTGTCTCTGTATATTGTAGCCTTGAAATAAAGGAATTATTTTTCTCACTTAAATCTGCATTTGGGTCCTGCTGCCTGCACACCGTAACTTTACGAACCGACCAACAATGGACCCAGCGGATTTTAATTTTGATTTGGACTTGTTATCCCTAGAGTACACTCTTCAGTGTCATTATGCTGAATGGAGTAGAACCTTGGCTAAAAGGGACAAAGAGGCTGTCCTCAAAAAGGCACAAATGGAGGTGGACAACATGCCATGGTTGAGAGGCTCATTGCCTGAGTTTCTCAGAGTTTTCTCACGCAGCCCTGAGTGCCAGTCTCCATTCTCTGACCCTTTCTTGGGATCCCGCCTGGCGTTTGGAGGTCCACGGAGCCTCCAAAAGACTTCTAAAAAAACGCAAGGTCAGGAAGCCAGCTCGTACTCAGGTACCGGTCCTAGCAGCCATGGTTCCGGCTCCAGAGCCGGCCCATACAGCCATGTTTCCGGCTTCAGAACGGGATCTTACAGCCATGTTTCCGGCTCCAGAACCGGACCTTACAACCATGTTTCCGGCTTCAGAACTGGACCTTACAGCCATGTTTCCGGCTTCAGGACCGGACCTTACAGCCATGAATCTGGCTTCAATTCCGGCTACAGAGCCGGCCCATACAGCCATGTTTCCGGCTTCAGAACTGGATCATACAGCCATATTTCCGGCCATGGTTCCAGACCTAGTACAGTCCCCAGCAGCCATGGTTTCAGCCCCAGTTCTGGCCCGAGCAGCCATGGTCCCCTCTCCAGTTCCCCCTCGAGTCCCCTCTCGAGTCCCTCCTCTAGCCCCTCCTCTAGTCTCTCCTCTAGTCCCCTCTGGAGTCCCCTCTGGAGTCCCCTCTCCAGTCCCCTCTGGAGTCCCCTCTCGAGTTCCCTCCTCTAGTCCCTCCTTTAGTCCCTCCTTTAGTCCCTCCTCTAGTCCCTCCTCGAGTCCCCTCTCGAGTTCCCTTCTCTAGTCCCTCCTCTAGTCCCTCCTCTAGTCCCTCCTCTAGTCTCTCCTCTAGTCCCCTCTGGAGTCCCCTCTCCAGTCCCCTCTCGAGTTCCCTCCTCTAGTCCCTCCTCTAGTCCCTCCTTTAGTCCCTCCTCTCTCCTCTCCTCTAGTTCCCCTCTGGAGTCCCCTCTCTAGTTCCCCTCTGGAGTCTCCTCTCGAGTCCCCTCTCGAGTTCCCCCTTGGTTCCCCTCTCGAGTCTCCTCTCGAGTCCCTACTTGAGTCACGTCTCAAGTCCCTACCCAATGTCCTGGTCCGTTGGAGGTTCCGCTGGGGGTCCTGCCAACTCCATGTCTGTCTCGTTGGAGGTCCCGCCGTCTACTCTCCTGCCGGGGGTCCTGCCAATCCCATGTCCTGTCCCGTTGGGGGTCCCGCCGTCTACTCTCCTGCCGGGGGTCCTGCCAATCCCATGTCCTATGCCGATGGAGGTTCCGCTGGGGGTCCTTCCGGCTCCATGTCCAGTCCCGTTGGAGGTCCCGCGAACTACTCTCCTGCCGGGGGTCCTGCCAGCCCTGTGTGCTGTCCCGTTGGGGGTCCCGCCGACTGCCCTTCTGCCGGGGGTCCTGCCAACCCTGTGTCCTGTCCTGTTGGAGGTCCTGCGAACTTCTCTCCTGTCGGGGGTCCTGCCAACCCTGTGTACTGTCCCGTTGGGGGTCCCGCCGACTGCCCTTCTGCCGGGGGTCCTGTCAACCCTGTGTCCTGTCCCGTTGGGGGTCCCGCCGACTGCCCTCCTGGCAGGGGTCCTGCCAACTCCTGGTCCTCTTCCGTGGGGGATCCTGCCGAGGCCTGTCCCACCAGCGCCGGTTCCTGTCCGGCCGACACCGGGTTCTGCCCGGCCCCCTGAGAGCCGCGGTCTTCGCCCTCGAGCCCGGCCCCCTGAGAGCCGCGGTCTTCGCCCTCGAACCCGGCCTCCTGAGAGCCGCGGTCTTCGCCTTCGAGCCCGGCCCCCTGAGAGCCGCGGTTTTCGCCCTCGAGCCCGGCCTCCTGAGAGCCGCGGTCTTCGCCCTTGAGCCCGGCCCCCTGAGAGCCGCGGTCTTCGCCCTCGAGCCCGGCCCCCCCTCGAGCCCGGCCCCCTGAGAGCCGCGGTCTTCGCCCTCGGGCCCGGCCCCCTGACTCTTCCTGCCACTGCCTTCGCCCCTCCATAACCCCCTTTTCAAGCTCTGCCTTGCCCCTGGGCTGTCAGCCCAAGCCCGTCCTCCAGACCCCCTCCACCCACCCTGTTGGCCCTAGTTTTGTGTCCCTCCTCCGGTCCCCCTCCACCCACCCTGGTGGCCTAGTGATACGTGTTTTTGAGGGTACCTGGGTCCCACTCGCAGTGATGGAGTAGCAAGCCGATTGGCTCACGCAGCTTCATGCTACAATGCATGATCTGTTGGGTATTTGGTCAAATAAAGGGGCACTCAGAAATGTCCTTGTTGTTCTGACTTTGAATCCTCATGCTTTATTGCACTTATTGTAAGTTGCTTTGGACAACAGCGTCAGCTAAATGTTATGTAATGTATTTCAAGCCAAACACTTTAGAGATGTTGTGCGTATATCTGAGACCTATAATATAGTGTTGAAAAAGAGTATAATAAGGGACCTTTAAATGCTGTGAAAAGACTGGATATGACTTGGTTCATTAACAATATAATCATGCCATTGTTCAAACCTTGTCAATGTTATCTTATCGTTAAAGGCACCGTGCCTGCTGATGCATCAACTCATATTATATTGACAAATCTGCATCATACACAGACAGATTCTCAGAGGAATGTACTTTAACTTTGATTTCTGGCCTTATATGAGTTTTTCCTGTGTCCACTGGCAGTCGTGTTCATACCTCTGACAGTGAGCCGTCCGTGCTGCAGGCCGTCCACAGTGATGATACGAACAGCATTTATGTTATCATTGTCCACAATCTGGAACTGCTCCCACATGATTGGTCGAGACTGACCCTCCAACAGACTGAGGCCTAAAAAAAGAAACAACTTAATTTCTTCAATGCATTTGAAAGACCTTTGTGTGTTTTTAAGGTGACGATGCTAACATACCCATGTTCCAGGACACTCTGGGTGCATTCGTATCTGCATTCCTAACAGACATGTGAACCGTCATTGATGGGCTCTTCTCAAAGAAAAAATCATGAACCTCCAATTCCACCTATATGGGAGGAGTACAACGATTTTCAGAAACCGTTGACTAAACCAAACTACATTTTGTATAAGAAAGGTAAATTCTACCTCGTAATTCCTGCGCTGGGTATGTGAGGAATTGGGAGGTTGATACCCAATGAGCATGTCGTTGAGATCGAGCCATGTGAAGGAGGAGATTGGGCGAGTGTGATCGGACAGATGGGTGATGAAACCGTCCACAGGCGGTTTGGTGATGTTGAAAACTAGAAGCTGTTGGGGAGTTTCCTCGTCCTCAGAGTCGAGAGTAGCAGTGGAGAGCGGAGTGAGGATGAACTGATCCACCTCCAGGATAAACATGGACATGAAGGACGGCTTGGGAGGCTGGTTGGGCGTCGCACCAACAACCCGGACTGGAATCCAGGCCTGTTCAGACTTCACAAAGAAAGCAAAACAACCAGAACTTATAACACATATTTCTTATGCAGGGTCTTTAGTGTCAACAATTGAAAAGCTCCGGCTAAATACTATAAAGCTGTGGGCATAAAAAAGATCAAATAGAAAGTTAAAGTGTGTTACAAGTGATTAAAGTAATTTGTGCTGACATTCAACCAGAGGTACTCAAAAGTAGCAATACTAAAGTGTAAAAAATCTACTTACATAGAAGCAAAATAATCAAAATATACTCTAAGTACTCAAAGTAGAAGTACTCGTTATGTAGAAAGGCACATTCAAACATCAGGTATATAATATTAATTATTTTGTTGAAGTGACTGGTGCAATAATGTGTTAATGATTTTAATTTTGTACTTGAGAAAGGTGGGGATTATTGAGATGAATGTATACACTACCATTATGCTCAATCTAAAATAACATATGATAATGTATGGGTCAATTTATATTTTGTATCAACCTAAATCTGCAAAGTTACTAATAACTAAATATCTCAAATCAATCTAGTGCAGTATAAAGTACAACATTTGCCAAAAATATTTAGTGAAGAACGGTACTCAAGTAAAGTACAACTACCTCAATTTTTTTACTTACGTAAAGTGCTTGAGTAAATGTACTTGGTTACATTACACCACTGCATTCAACAAATGTTTGAAGCAAAAATGTGACACTGTAAACCCAAAATATTGCTTTTGCCTAATAAGATCTGAAAAAATACACTCATGTAAAGTGCAAGTACAGGTAGTAAAATACAAAATTGTAGTACTAAAGAAAGGAAAGTTGTTTTATCAAAACAAAAAGCCAAACTACCTGATATATGCTGCCGCTCCTGAGGTCCTTCAGGTCCAGTCTGATTGCGATGTAGTCCACGTCTGGAGATGGAGGGTCTATGTGCTGATACCTCAGCCCCATCATCAGGAAGTCATCACATGGAATTTTTGTGAATTTGACCAGCTTCAGACCCTTCAGGCAGTCCTCAGATGTACACATTGCTCTGGCTTTATTTTCTGAAAACACAATCCAAGAGGATTGTTATTCTTCTTTGATCTTCACTTATCAGAGCCAATTCACCAAAGGCTCACTCAACTGATTCCACGCTTACCCAAAGGGATAAACCAAACTTTCCAAACCAAGCTATCTTTTTATCAGTTGGGTGGCTGCATATTATTACTTTCTTTATTCTATTGCAATTTGTATGCATCTTATTCTTCTCAGACAAACGTCCATACTTGAGCATCTTACTCGCTTTACAGTTTACAAATACAATAGGTGTGTCATCAAATCAAATCAAGTTTTATTTATATAGCACATTTTTAAAACGATTTTTGGTCGAGCCAAAGTGCTGTACAAGCAATAAAAACACTTTACTACAATAGCAAACAGAAGACAACAAATTACAACAGCAAAAATAAAAATCACACACAGGGAACAACAAGTCCTCCAACTCATACGACCAAATATGCCGATTGTTCAGGCCCAATTATTACGACCAAATATGTCATTTGTTCAAGCGCTTAATACGTCCTGCTCCCGTTGAATGCAAACGTTACAGATGGTCGTTTATTCACAAATAACCCTCTCTGTAAAATCCTAAATAGTAGGATAGTTTGGCCATTAAAACGCTTTTTGATTAGATTTCTAGCGAGAAGTGTATATTGTACTTTTAGAATCCACGTCCAGTCGATATGTAGGATCTATAGTTTGAAAGATATTACGAAGATGATTTGAGGTATGCGGTAGCCTCCATGTAAAGTTACGGGTTGAAAACAGTATTTCCGGTCTCGACGTTTTCATAATAAAACCAATGATCAAATGAACATTTAATATTCATTACTAAAGGTACAGCCGAATCATCACAGCGCACAAAACCTATTACCGCCGCAGATGGACCAAAAAAGGGAGCGTTTTAAAAAAAAAAGGGGCGGGTCCGCTCAGTGAAACGATAACAACGAAACATGGAGGAACAGAAGTCTGCGTTTAAATCGTGCGTGTGTGTGTGTGTGTGTGTGTGTGTGTGTGTGTGTGTGTGTGTGTGTATGTGTATGTGTGTGTGTGTGTGTGTGTGTGTGTGTGTGTGTGTGTGTGTGTGTGTGTGTGTGTGTGTGTGTGTGTGTGTGTGTGTGTGTGTGTGTGTGTGTGTGTGTGTGTGTGTGCGTGTAGAGGTGTGTGTGGTTAAAACACATCAGCCACACCGCTCTTTAGCCTTTCTAATGATTCTGAAGGTAAACACAGTGAAGGCGGTGCGTGAAAGGCACGGCGCGCTCCTCTTCTCAGAGGCTGAGTTAACCCTCCCGCTGCCTCCTGGTGCTGCAAAGATTTCATGAAGTGAAGGAGGTTTTCCTTCTATAAAACAGCTGCGGGCAGCAGATACTGTGAGTGTCACAGACATGAATACATAGATCAAGGCAGACTGGTGCACACACTCTCCTGTTTTGCCAATCCGGTGGTTAAACAAATATAGCTCTAAATCCCTGGCCGAAATGTCCTTAAAATTAAGTCCGAGTTCGACATTTTAATTAATTACCTTTCCAACTCCTCATGCAGTTGACTGTTACAGGTCTATACAGGTTCATGGTACAATGCATAAGCTTCAAATCGAGAGACTGAAACTGTATTTTCCTTTACCGTTCTGATTTCATTTCACAATAAAGTGAATAGTCATATTATGTTTGATATTATTATGTTTTATTAACTACACCACTGGTTTTTTAACCCGCACCGCCTAGTGGTTAAAGCACGTTATTGAATTTAGTTGTTGAATACGTTTTATTTGATGACAATATTTAAATATTAAGAGTAGCCTACATACAAAATTGAAAATATCAAGAAGATACTGTAGTGATCTCTAGAATAAAACAGTTTAGTGCAGGACGTCCAAAGACATTAACAGGAGGATGTGCAAAACAGACCAACTAGGCTTTATTTAATCATTAAACATTACTTTAAGTTAAGGTCTTCTTTTGAATAAGAAAAAAACGTTGGGGTTATCCACAGATAAATATGAAGTCTGACCAAGTACTTAACGTCCAATATATTGCATAGTTTATTTTGGCACTTGACAATCACCTTCCCTGAATTTGACTCAGGTGTAACTAAAGTCTGATTTAAGGGTTGTTTATATTTCACATCATTAATCAGAATCTGCCAAGTAACTAAAATAAATGTAGTGGAGTAAAAATACCAGGTTAACCTCTGAATTGTAGTGGAGTAGAACAAAGTAGTATGCTGCTGTAACAAAAACATTTCCCAACTTGGGATCAATAAAGTATCTTATCTTATCTTATCTTAAGATGATCGATGGCTACTGCCATATTTGCAAAATTTGCCTCTGAACCTTGACAAGTGCATGTTTCAGGCTTATCAATGAACAACAGGAGGGGTCACAGACATAAGACCAGCTGTTAAATAAAGCTCTTCTGACCTTAGGTGTCATGTGGGTATATTAATTCACCCATTTATTAATTATATGTTTTAAATGTGATAACACCACTGTGTTTCGTATCCCCTAAACCTCCAGGGTGTAGCCTACACAGTTTAATTCTGGCAACTTCTAATTGTGGGAAATACGAAAACGTCTTATAAAGAGACGTGCCATAGAACATGTTGTGAAACACACAATAGCCAGCATGTGTAGTTGGGGGGGGGGGGTTAAGCTGGAGCCGGGGGCTGGACCCGTCCAATTCCAGTTTTGGAAAGTCTGCCGTGGTTCCATTCCATTTCAAAGAGCTGTTGACGCTCAGCGTAACCTTGTCGCACTGCCACTCCAACATCCAATCACAGGGCTTGATGATTAATCACCGGGTTTGTAAAGCAAGGCGGATGTTGTAGTCCCAAACGATAGCTGGGGATTCTGGGTAGTGTAGTGTCTTCGGAAACTGTAGTGTCTAAACTCCTAAAAAACTATTTGTTTCTCTGAATTGAAGGTTAAAAACACAAAAGCATTGTACACAATTTAAACCAATCAATATTGTGTAATTAACAAGGATAAACTGATGTTTTTTAGTGGATGAGTAATGCAGATATCACTGTGTAATCATTTGACAGTGTGGGGAATACTTCCGGTTTTATTATGAAAACTTCGAGACCGGAAATACTGTTTTAACCCACGCTAACTTTACATGGAAGCTGCCGCATACACGTTATCCTGGCGAGACCTCAAATCATCTTCGTAATATCTATCAAACTGTAGATCCTACACATCCACTGGACGTGGATTCTAAAAGTACAATATACACTTCTCGCTAGAAATTTAATCAAAAAGCATTTTAAGGGCCAAACTATTCTACAATTTAAGATTTTCCAGAGAGGGTTATTTGTGAATAAACGGGAGCATGTTGTTTCTTACACGACCACTAGAGGTGCTACACTTTAAAACGTGGCTATGGGTCGTAATCTAAGGTGCTTAAACAATCGACCTATTTGGTCGTTTTTTGTAGGAGGACAGGCTGACAGGGAAATGTCATGAGTCGTGCTCCGCTCTGACTAAAAGGCCAGGGAGAAGAAGTGAGTTTTAAGTGTAGATTAAAAAAACCCTAGGGTCTGGGCCGACCTCACACGGAGGGGCAGAGTGTTCCAGAGCCTAGGGCCAGCTGCCGCGAAGGCTGGCTGCCCTCGGGTTTTGAGCCTGGTCTTGGGCACTACCAGCAGCAGCTGATCAGCCGACCTTAATGGTCTGGCTGGGGTGTAGCGATGGAGGAGTTCTGCTAAATAAGCCGGAGCCAGCCCATTTAGGGCTTTAAAAACAAATAAAAGGAGTTTAAAATCAATTCGGAACCGAATTGGAAGCCAGTCTAATTGACGCCTGGTCCATACCAACATACAGTAATCCAGTCTCGAGGTAACAAAGGCGTTAATAACCCTTTCCAGGTCTTTAAAAGATAAAAACGACTTGGTCTTAGCCAATCGTCGTATTTTAAAAAAGCAGGTCTTGACTACGCTGCTGACCTGCTTATCAAATTGAAAAGTGCTGGTGAAGGTCACTCCAAGGTTCATAACAGAGGGGAGGATGTTTTTATTGAGGGAGCCCAGAATTGCAACCGGGGAGTCACTAAGACTGAACACATTTTAACTAGGATATTTAATATAAACAGGGCGTCATAATAATATAATAGAAGTTAAAGTCACATATGATTTTGCAGATAGGGGATTTATTGTTTAATTTTCTACATCTACAGGATAATGCTTAGTTTATTGTTACAACAAATTAGGACTTAAAGTACAAATAATACATGATAACACCCTTACTAAGCAGCTATTATTTCTGAATCAAATACAAATAAAGCATTTGTAAACTATTACTCTTACTACATTTGTTTTAAATTGCATTGCATATGATATTAGTGTAATCCAAAAATAATGGAAAGTAATCAGGTTACATTACTTTTATATTTTGATCGTCAGATTAGGTTACTGATGGCATTTTTTGACATTGAAATTGTTCTGTAACAGATTGCATTATTAATGTAACCAGGGTCGGCGTCATGGGGGGTCATTCGCGGGCCATGCCCCCCCAAATGAGTCACTGTGCCCCCCCCCCCCCCTTTTTTTTGTTATCATTACGTGGCTGAGTGTTTAGATGAAAGCCCAGTGGCGATCTGTTCATCTGTTAAACTGATTATACAGTAAAGCCATCAAAAATAATATGATATACAGTACAGTACAAGTACATGGGTCTCTGTGTTTCATTCAAGCTCTGTGTGTGTGTGGCACGAGCGCATTTTGTGAGTGCGCGAGCGGTAACGTGGAATGTTGTGGTTAGCATCTGGTTAGCTAGCTATGCTAACGGATATAAAGGGCTGTTTCTACACCAAGGTGGAGGACAGTCCTCTCCTGTCAGACTGAGAGGATCTTATAACCTCAGCTCAGTGAGGTAAGGACTCTCTCAGTGTTTAGATAGTTCACTTTAGTGTAAGTTATCTCAGTGGGTCTCAAACGGTTTGCTCACCATTTATGTAAGTATTTTCGAGGAATACCTTTATATGATCATTATAGTTATTAAAGAGAGAATAAATGAAAAACGGGTATGAAATACTATAGGACAGTAACACAAGAATACAGTTTAAAAGGGGAATGATTAGTGAAATATCCATAAAGAAAAAGTAAATCTGTGTACAGTTCTGTTTCATATGGATGCTGAGAGATGTAGGCTATCCATAGATCTCTTCATTTTGCTCTCAAAGTGCACCAGATTGATGCATTTAACTTCAATATTTTAAAAATAATCTTCCCGGGGGAGCATGCCCCCAGACCCTCCTAGAGGAGGTTAGGTCCACCCCCACCTAAAACATGTTCACATGGATAGGATACTAAATACATTTGCACACTTTTTATATGATGGCCTATGTCCATATCAAATCAAATCAAGTTTTATTTATATAGCACATTTTTCAACGATTTTTGGTCGAGACAAAGTGCTGTATATACAGTATAATACAAAAATAACCTACAGTAAAGACACTTTACAGCAAATACAACAGCACAGTTTGTGCAGAATATCAGTATGAGAAAACGACACCCTCTGTCCTTATATGTCTCTGTTTTGGTGGTCGTGCCACAACCGTGCATGTATGCACAAGTCATAGGTGCGCTGTACAATAGCACTACACCCCTGCAATGTGTGTGAAAGACAATAGACTTTACAGCATGTTTTTTAAAATTGAAGTTGCGTTGGTGTTTGTGTGTTGGTTGTTGACGGCAGTGTGTGCCCCCCCTTGGTAAATGATTGCCCCCCCATTCAAGTTGTTCTAGAGCCGACCCTGAATGTAACCCCCCTAAACCTGCTGAAAAATAACATCTGTGGAAAACTAACCTGTTTGATTAATGCACGTTTTGTTCAGCCGGATAATCTCCACATGTCTACTTTTTTAAATCTAATCTGATATATGATAGATAGATTTATGATTCGAAAATTATTTGTACAATATTCCAAAATCCTATGGAGAAATCCCATTGCTTTTTTGTCGAGGGAACCCATGCGCAGCTTACTTCCGGGTCGGCCTACAAAAATACGTCATCACTGCACCACTCGATTAACCTGCTGTTATTTCTGAATCAAGTTCATTTTTTATTTGTGGATTTTCTTTCTATCGATGGATGAAGTTAGCATATGTTACCTAGCTGCTGGCGGAGGTGGATGAAGCTCTCCGGCTCGTCCCCTCTTACAGTAGCTCTCTCTGGCTCTCCGGTCACCAGCTGTCCGTGGGCTGGCAGGTGGGTGTCATAGTTACTCATATGGACAGTACACTCCAGGCTGGACCTCTTCTCATAGTGGAAGGACAGCACATTCCCGTCCACAGCATCAGAGAGGCTGTAGAACTCAGGAACCTCCAATAACTTTGGCCCCAGCTTTATGATGCTGCAATCAGGTTCAATAATGTCCACATGGAGAGAAAACACCTCCATGTATGTCTCTGTCTCTGTGAACCTGGTCAAAATAAAAACACATGGTCAGGAACATGAAAGAAAGATATATAATATATGATAATATGTTTCCCATTTGAAGGACAGCCTACCTGTACAGGCGCAGCTTCACATCGTCCTCCTTTAACAATGGACAGCCATTATGGACATACTTCACCTCATCAGCCAGATAGTGGCAATCAAATACCTGCACAAATAAAGGGAGACATTTTAATGTAATGAGTAACTCGACTACTATTATATGCAAACTTACATGGCTTAGCTAAATTAACTGTTTACATTTCACAAAATATTGTAGATAGTGGTGGAATGTAACTATGTACAGTACATGTACAATATGGAGGTACTTGTACATGCTGCTACTTTATACTTTTACATAACTACAATTAGGAGGAATTGTTTTTACTTTTTACTCCACTAAATCGTTTTACAAATGTAGTTACAAGTCAGAATAAAAAATCAACCAATAAATCATTATGTTTTATTATAGGTTAAGCTACCCAGCAGTATATTAAGTAATTTAAATAATCCACACCTTAACCAAGTTCATTGACATTAATGCATTCATTATTATAATTTGTACTTGAAGTATATTTTGATGCCACAACTTTTGTTTTGAATACAGGACCTTTAATTGTAACAGAGTATGTTCACAATGTAGTATTGCTACTTATACTTAAGTAAAGGTCTGAGTACTTGTGTGTAACTCTGATATGCTTATTTTTTATGAGAATTACATATTTACCACATGGTAACATTAAATACCACTTCATCTGCCAAGGAACAATTAAATAGCAAAACAGATATTAAAGTAATAATGTATTACAGGTCAGTCATTTTGAAATACTCCCTCTATACTCCGTAACCTTTTATAACGTTTTCTTTCTGTATTTAACTAATTTAATTCAATATGTTAACTAATTTAATTCAATATAATTTAAAATAGTTAATTGCAATCAATTGCTACGTAGCATAACATAAACAGTCTTCTAGTCAGAACACATTAGGTCCAAAGAACATGAAATGTGTCATTTCCACCAGCAAGAACACAATTCAATATATTTACAGTACACAGTTTTCAATGTTCTGAATTAAAAGGCTTATTGGCAGATGATGACCTCAAATCATACTAATAGTTGAATTCAACAGTGTACATTAATTGTCACTTCCTCATAACTAAACTCATGATTCATGTCCCTTTGTTGTGTTCATACTAATGGCATGATTCAACTTTAATACTTAACTTTTTTCCTTTTAGCATGAACCATAACTCATTCCTGACATTCAACAGATCACTGTATCTGTCAGCATGGAGTCATTAGAGAGAAGACTGCCTGGCCTCCACAGGTCTCAATAAAAGACTTGAGATATGAAAATATTAGGGCTGTCAGTCGATTAAAATATTTAATCGCCATTAATCGCATGATTGTCCATATTTAATCGCGATTAATCGCAAATTAATCGCACATTTTTGATCTGTTCTAAATGTACCTTAGAGGAATATTTTTCAAGTTTTTAATACTCTTATCAATATATGAGTGGACAAATATGCTTTATGCTAATGTTTATTATCATTTGAACAATGACAAATATTCTCATGAATATTAAACACAACAACCTCTGAACATTACAAATATTCGCCTCAATTCAACCTGGAACCTCTCTCATACAATAATACAATACTGTGTGTGTGTGTGTGTGTGTGTGTGTGTGTGTGTGTGTGTGTGTGTGTGTGTGTGTGTGTGTGTGTGTGTGTGTGTGTGTGTGTGTGTGTGTGATGGTTCGTTGGAGCTATGTGCAACTCAAGGCATGCTCGAACGGGAGCTGCCTGGACGCTGCAATCATGTTGCGCACTATCCGTGCTGAGTGTGCTGACTTTTCGTACAATGTCCCACTGTCTGGCTTCCTGCATAAAGTCAAGTGCTCGGCACAGTTGTGGCGAAATGTCGCTCCTCTGTTTTCATTTAAACAGCTCCTTATATCCGTTAACGCAGCTAGCTAGCACCAGATGCTAACAACAACAATGCACGTAAGGTCTCTCTTTCGCTCGGGCCACACATACACACACCCTCCCGGTCCTCCCAACAGCCAGTCGGTGCCTGCCGGTGAGCGTGGAAGTGTGGTCTGCCACAAGTGGGCGGCAGGAGCGGGGCTGTCAGCATCAGCTTGTAGATGGTATTTTAAACTGCGCTCTGAAACTACGGGGCGGCCGAGGAAAAAAAATACACATGCGTTAATCGCGTTAAAATAATTAGTGGCGTTAATTTTTTGCGTTAACGCGTTATTAACGCGTTAACTTGACAGCCCTAGAAAATATATCTCCAAGCCAGATATGTAGGGGATAAACAGACATAAACCCAAGTGTACAGAGAGCCTAACATTGCTTAAACCATTAGGCTTCATACCTAGATTATCAACTTCTAAATGTAGAATCTGATGATTTTTCTTTAATGACTATATTTAATGAATAATTTGTTGTTGAATAACCTCTGTGTTAGAGGGGGCCTGTTACACCTGCTACTAGGTCCATAAGGCAGTTATAATGTATTCACATGGTTGATAACTCTAGTGGCTATAGTAAATATGACCAGAGCAAAGTCAAGGGCAGTAGTTCAAAACTCAACACATTGATACCATTAAGTTAAGTGTAACAAACGTAGTTCATTCAATTCAAACCATCTTATCCTAACCTAGCTTTTTGTTGTTTTTTATAACAAAAGAAATCAAATGAAAAAAGGTAGGCTATTTAAAACTGGGATCGTCTTGTTTTCACGAAATGCAGGTAGGTTTGCTGATTGCATTTCAAAACAGCTGGTCAATGAAATGTATAATATATTGCCAATGGAGCATGCAGTACCACCCAGCACTGAACCCTTGTTATCATCACCAAAGGACTAATCATATATGACATGCTTTCCTACATGTTCGCAGTTTAACAGTGCTATGAAGCATGCCTTCATCCTGATTTTACTACACCTAGTACATGGCCTGGAACTAACTGTGTTTTTATTGAAAACGTTTCTTTCCATTACCTGAGGCATGAGTGTTCCAACTCGTTGAGTTATGGGCTCATTTAACACCACCTCCACTTTGCAAGCATCCTTCTGACGGGGGATATGGAACTGCAGGTCACCGTCCTGGAGGAAGGCCGACTGACCTCGTTTCACCTTTAAACCTTTATTGACTTTCACAAGGGAACTGTGCGAGGAGCAGGTCAATCCCAGCAGAAGAACTGGAAGCCAGGTCCAGGCCAGTGTTAGACCCCGTGAACCCATCGCTGTCCGTCACGTTCAAGGAGTAGCTCCAAACTGAAGCTTTCCCAAACACACAGTTAATTAAGTAAACCACGGTGTATTTCTCTTAAGAGGAAGCTTCATTTCCCTTTGGCTTAACCAGTTCACATGATCGGTCAGAAGCTGTAAAGAAATGAAAAGAGTTTCAGTCAAAGGCATCATTAATTTGTATAAAAAACATCTATTTGACTCTCTATCGATCCTTTTTTTAGGTGGAGAGAATAACATTTCTTAAAGCAAATAATAAATAAAACAAAAACAACATTTGAGGGAGCATGTACAAATCTTATGTATTTAATTTAATACATTAAAACACAAGATTCAGTAGTATGTGACAATTAAAATATAATGGAATCATTTGCAGGAAAGCTATCGGACATTATGTATAGTTTTTAATAATGTCTCATTTATAGTTATCCCTTTGGGGTAAACAGACTTGTAGGCATGTATTACTTTTTATATAATATATTTTGGGAAGTGGAACGTGATAGTAAGATCTCTGATGTTCCACTATTTTGTTAAAACTGCACACATTTTATTGTGGTCCCTTGAGGACAGCCAAACAAGCAACATTTACATTTGATCCCCTCATAGAGCTAATATGGCTAACATAAACAACTCATCATGATCATTTGTTTGTGTCCACCTGATGAGTCTAACATTTGATCTCCACCGAGTCCTGCTGGTTGCCATCTTTGACTCCAATATGTAACTTAGCAGCAAGCTGGTTGATCACAGCTTTGATACTGCTGCCTGCTGCTGGAAACCAGTTGCTAACAGTTTGCAGGCCTTAAACCAAAACAATAAGCTAAAAGAGGCTAAAGTTCTAAATAGCAGATAGCGGAGTTTTGGATTAAGTGATGCCTTTAAAAGTGCATTAGCCATATCAAACATCAGTTTTCCATCACAAAGACCATGTTCTATTTGATAAGCCAATACCACAGGAAAAAAAGGAGTTACAAAAAACGAAGGATAAATGTGCACCAATAAAAACATGTACAGGAAAACACTGCTGGTTTATGATAACAACCCTGAATGTAAAGTTGTTGTTCATTGTTTTTTAAATTAGATGTACATTTTACTACCAGCTTTAGGCATGTTCCACATCTCTATGTGTACACCGTGTGGCTGGTTTATGTGCTCTGCTTGCCAGGAAATATGTTCATTACGGACAAGCGCTGGCCTTTCCCCGAGGCTAACACGCTCTCTCTAGTAATGACACCATGTTTCTCAATGACCTTTGACATTAATAAAGTCTCCCAAAGCCTTTCAATAAAGAAGACTTACATTCTCTGCTGCATCATTATTAAAAGCAGAATGGGACAAACATCCTGTAAAATCCTCTTTAAACATTGTTATTTTTACAACCTGAGGGTGCCTTTAATTGTTACAATTATACATTTTCATTCTATTTTCTGTTTTGCTGTTGGCTCTAAGTACTTTTTTTCTCTTTTCTTCACAGCTATCAATAAAGTTTCATCTTATCTCACCCTGAATCCCGGTGAGGATGCATGGTGTAGCTGTTTTGTCTTTGAAAAAAAGCTTCAGATGTAATTCGGCAACATTCTTTCAACACTTCCGCCTACTTCAGACCGCTCACAGAAAGCACCTTGAACAGGAACCACCTTATAATCAGTCTCTGCCTGGGGGAACATGTTATAGCTTGTCCCCATGAACAATGCTAGTCTTTAGAGAACCGGAAATATCATGTTCTAGGAGCTGAGTGTAAAAACAGGACTTTAAATGCTGACAACCGCCTTTCAAATAGTAGCAAAAAGTGGCCTTATCACACTTCCAGTGGCAAAGGGCACTAAAAGCATATATTGGGATTTGTCCAACTGTTTATCGGCTCTTACTTGGTCTGCCTGCTGTTTGTTGATGGGCCGCTAGCGTACAGTGGATTCATCTGAGATTTGTTTTTGTGCTGAATCAAAAGAGGCAACCTGCAAGTTTTGCATTTTTGCAAAAAGTATTTGAAGAATCCTCTTTTGGCCTGTGTTTAATAGATAATTTTTATGAGATAATGATCGTACAATTTTCAACAAAGGGAGGTTTTTGACAAAAGTTTAATTTTTTGTGTCAAAAGTTCTGGTTTGGTCCTTTCCTGGTAAAACGTGATACATAAAGAAAGGATTTTGGTGTTGAAGAACTTGGAGACCCGAAGTGTTTGACTAATTTTTTAATGCATTGTTTTGGACACATAATGATAAGCCAAGTTTTAATTACTGAAACACAGTAAAAAAAAGTAAATCTGAAGGACCAGTTTGAGAAAAATGTCATCTAAAAAAGCGTGTTTTGAGACAGATTTGAAAGAAGAAACCGAGGAAGCCTGAATCCAAAGGGTATCCTCTGAAACCCTTAACCTATAATTACTAACAGACTGCTGCCAGAAGATCTGAGGCTGCATTCAGGTAAGACGTTAGTGAGTCAGTGATATAATCAGGGACAAGCTCAAATGTGTCTTAAAAGTAATCATTGAAGTCTAAAACGCAGGGGAAGCCAGTGTAGAGATGCTAAAATAGGCAAAGGTAGAGCAAACCAAAGTCCAGCTGAGATTTGAGCAGATAACACCTCTGCAGCATTGTGTCACACTAGAACTCACTGATAACAAACTATCAGTGTAAGGTCACAAAGGCCTCCCCAATCTGTCCTGTTAAAGACTGATGTGAGTGGCAGTGGGGGGGCTGCAGACGATGGGGGTGCTGGGAAAGGTCCTCACGTTAAGCTGCCTGGAGGACTCGGAGGCTCCTCTCCATGTTTGCAGTTGATCCCTTCCTGTTTGGTTAGGGCTTCATGTTACAGTCGCAATAGAGTATGTCAACAAACCAGGGAAGCCGTCCTATTTCCTGACATGTTGGGTGATGTGGATTAGCCAGACAGAAGAGGACCACCACCTTCCCGTTGGGTTAACCTCACGTCATGGGGTGAGATGTTTTCTGACATGTCCTTCAGGAGGAGGCTCAGCATCTGCTCAGTGTCTAATGACAGACCACATTTACATACCATAAGCCTGTACATGCACTCCCTAACCCAGACCTAAAGAAAACATCAGGGCTGGGGGGTACGGCACCACTCTCTCCAGCTGATTCACACACACTGAAACATTGACTTTAATTACATGTATTATGTCATAATTTCACATACTGTATGAGTTTTTTCAAACCAATAATATTTTGTATTTCAACTTAATATTATTGCTTTCAACCAACTTAATACAGTTATGTGAAATTTGCTCCCATAATACATTTAATTAAAGTCAATGTTTTTTCAGTGCAGAGTGCTCCACAGATTTCAAAAAGAGATCTTCTCGTACTGGGAAAACATTTTTCTGTGGCACTACATGGAATCTACCAAGGTCTGGTTACAGAAGCATTAAGACAGCAAAGGGCTAAATCATTTCATTAAAATGGAGTTGATACGATCAGTGCATCAGTTCACTTTTCCCAAACATTTACTTGCCAAACTCAAGACAAAAAATTGGAAGACCACTGAAGAAACAAAATATATGCTTCTGTGTCTTCCACCAAGCGCAAGCGTAAATCCAAAGTTGCGATGGTCAAATAACACCTCATAAATCCATCCTCATAATAAGTTACCCTACCATAATCCGGCAGAATTATATCCTGCCTATCCCAACACCCAAACTGTCAGTGAACACAAAACACACAGCTGTGAGGGAATGTGATGTGTCATTTAACAAGTGGCTTTCCTCCACAGCTGGGAATGTCTGTTATATCCATTCACAGCTTCTTCTTCTAATCTTAATAATGACAGGGTCCTTAGCAGCCAGCAATTTTCAAAGAAAGACGGACCATCGGGGAAGAAGAAGTCATTCTGCTGAAAACATGAGAGGATAGCATTTGGCTGCCGTCCAGAAGCAGAGTCCAGAGTGTGAGACAGAAACCTCGGGAGGCTCCCAAATACTCCCTAACTTCCAGAAACCAGAGCTGTGATGTGATACATGTTTAGTGCACCAATACATGGTACAGTTAGAGAAACAAAAGAGCACGTATGTGCATTTTCAAAACGTTTTTCACTTTAAATCACTGATGATTGAGACCACATTTCTTTAAAAACAAATGTCTTGCTGCATTCATTAAATACCAAGCAGATGAGTCTGATTAAAGTAATTAAGAAAAAATACATGGGAACAAAAGAAAATGACAAGGAAACATTTTTCATAAACAAGAGAAGTCCCCAGCAGAGATCTGCACATATATTTAGACATGTCCTTACCTGATCTCTTACATCTGGCACTTCTTCTTCTTCACTACCTGTCCGCTCTCCTCTGCTTTACACTGCAACTCCCTCATTGACAGACTGTTGCTCGCTCCTCAGGGACAAACTCCACCCACAGCAGAATGAGATGAGTGAGGGGTTGTACTTCCTCCTCTTGTTGCTGCTGCTGTGGGATCAGTAATCGGAGCAGAAAAACCTAAAGACAAACACCGGGCTCTGAGATCAAAGTCTTGTCCAAAGTGCCTGGTGGTTTAAGGAACAGCTTTGTCATTATTGAAGGGAAAAGGGGCAAAGGTAAAAGCCACAACAGCGCTCTAATGGAAGGAAAACACCAAAGGACAGATAATGGACCTCATGTACTTTATAAAAGGATTCATAAGTCTTCACAAAGTGGTGGAAATCTGAAGGTGGCATAAAAAAAGGGTTTTGCACCAGAAGACAGGAAAAAAAAAAGAAGATGTTATGCTCTATGTTCTAAAGTCTTTTAACTTTTAATTTAGGCGGACCAGAGTCCGGTTGTTTAGTTCACATCAGAGGTCTCGGACTGCGTTCACACCAACCCAAACGAACCGCAACAAGCGGTTAAACGCACCAGGGTTCAATTCAACCAAACTAAACAAGGCTGGTGGGATGAACTAGAACGGAGAGTCAGGTCGCATTCACACCTAATAGTCCGCTTCTCTGGTGCGCACCAGACGACAGTTTGTTACATTGTTTCATTTTTCAGAAGGTTCGGTTTGCGTTCACACGGGCAAAACTCAAACGGACTATAAACTTTGAACACAAGTCATGTGCACGGAAATGCTGTTCAACAATTGGTCAGACATTAAGGGGGTAAAAACGCAAATCCCGGCAATTTCTACCGGAGCCTCCGCCATGGAGCATCGGCACTTTCGGCAGGTTATTCTCATGCTGCTGTTAATCTGGAGATCAACAGACACTAGCGGCCCGCGCATATGATTATATAATCAGACAACGTGCGATAAAAAACATTATAGCACATATAATGAGAGACTGTTACAATGTTCCTGTTGGATGTATATAACCTGCTTGAGGGGAAGGGGATGTTGTAATGTCATATCATTGCATGTTAGTTCACCAGTCCACTAGGTGGCACTGTGACATTGAAGTTGTTGCCGTTCCATAAGCATAAAAGAGGAACTGGGGGCCAGAGCCATAGATATATATAAACACTAGATGACTCACCCGCGCTGCTGGCCAATGGAGACCGACGTTGCCACTTGGCCGCCATCTTGCTACAGGGAGTTCTCTCATTCATAACATTATGGTTTACTATTTAAATAACCATAGCTTGCTCAATTTTCAACCAATTTTCAAACGGTTTGGTTTTTTATAAACATCAAAGATGTAGTTAAGATACTGCATACTTATAATCATGGACTTTCATATGAAAATAACATTAATCAGATAAAGCAATAGCTATACACACACACACAAGGTATTTATATTAAATATTTGCCGGTGTATATATTTCCATTTATTTTATTATATTGTTAATATTTAAAATAAATTATAAAATTAAAATACATTTATATTTTATATATAAAAATCGGTCTCATGTTACCACTCTGTAAGCCAAGAGTTGTTAATTTAGCAATGCCTTAGCTTTAAGAACAGGGACACAACTAATGACAATAGCATATGTTGGTATATTATTTAGATATTCACACCTTTATCAGAATAACCAAACCAACATAAAATGTGCTCACAGACAGGCCAGTTCTGTCTAATTTATCACAATTATTTTTGACATGAGATCTTCATATTACTATACTAGTTTTGTATTTAGTTTCTGATTTGTAAACAAATCCAGAACCTTTGAAATATGTTATTGAAAAAAGACCAAGAATAATATAATTCTGTACCATGTGTCCTTTTGTGTCCTTTTGTGTCCTTCTGTAGTCCATTTGTGGTTTGTCTTGTCTCACCCCGGCTGATATATCACAACATCCACTGTTTAAATTGTTCCCTATATTGCCCCTATGCCCCTGTAAGGTGTCCTTGGGAAAGGCGGCCTCCCAAAATAAATGTAGTATTATTATTATTAAGAAGAACAACTTGGTGTGGTGTGGAGGGGATGTGGGAAGCAGGAGCAGGTGGGGAGAGATGGGGCTTCAAGGTTCAAGGTTATTTGTTTTAAATGTGTCTTGGAGATAAGGACCAGCTGCACACAATAAAATACAGTATAACATAAAACCAATAAGACACACGGTGACACATGGCACACCAACAATCAATCATCGTCCAGCCTTAGCTTTGGTATTCTTTCACAACCATGTTATGGGTTTATTAGACTGAGCAAACATAAACATATGTGGGGAACATAGTGCTGCGTCTCATGGAACATGAAGATTGAATAAATACATAGTAGGTGGCGATATATGCTCCTAGTGGTAGCGATTCGCCATTAAACAAAGAAGAAGAAGAAACATCAGGGGGAAAGAGAGGGAGACACACAAGCACCCACTACGGCACGTAACACATGTTGTTACGTTCCCTCTTGGCGAGGGGTACAAAGGGAAACGACACGACCAGAGTAGAATTGGTATGTGTTACCAGCGGTTTATTTGTAACTGCAAGTAAGTAAAATGATATGCACAAAACAGCTTGGCCCAACAACGGGTCAAACTGTTACTGTCCTGTCAAGGGAAACAAAACCGTCCCTTCTTAGGGCGAGTTCCCACTGCCTCCTCCTCTCTTCGGTTTTGGGAAACCTTAAAAACATGAGAAAGGTAGCCAGATATATAAATGATTGTCAACATTTTCCTCCCTTCTTTCCTTTAACATTAAGGGTAAGGACAAAAATACACACCGAAATGATCATATTTTTGGTATGTATGCATGTATGTATAGCCTACTTTAAGAATAAGACAACCACACTAAGAGTAATAAAAAAGGTGTCCAAAAGAAACATTAAATAATTGTGTAAAGAAATGGTAACAACATATTTTAAAGAGGCTGGGTCAACAACAATCTTGCAATACTATTATCTCACATAGCCCCACTGATCCTGTGTAGCAGGACTTGTAATGTACATACATCCACTAAGTAATTAACGATTATCCTAATTTTAGTCATAATATTGTCATTTCTTACACGTGAAAGGTGATCCCACGGGTTCTTGTTTGCAGACTGCGGTGATTAGAGCATCCGTAGGCTGCACAAAAGTCCGGCATAGTCAGGTACTTCTGTAAACACAAAGCCAGCAAATTCCTGTATCATAATGCAAGATGTTTTTAACAAGACAAACCACTTGGAAGAAATCATGTGTAACTTAAATTATGTTGAAAAGAAAGAGCAGTTCTGCCTCTCCCACTGGTGTAAAGTTGCTGGGTCAACTTTGTAATACTAGGTCTCACTCACAGCCTCTTGTTATTAGCCAGCTAATAAATACAACCACATACACAAAGAAAAGCTGCAATTTCAACATGTCCAAGCATCCTGTATCATAGCCATGCTAATAATGTTTATAATAAACCAGACCGTTTGTAAATCAGTCAAGATTTCAGAGAGTTAAGAGTATTTTTGTGCAGATCACTCACCTTACAATAGCTACCATAACGCGAATCAGAGTAACTGTTAACTGTAGCAAGATGGCGGCTACGCTGGAAAATCTCCCATGAGCCATCTAGTGTTTATATTAGGGCTGTCAAGTTAACGCGTTAATAACGCGTTAACGCAAACAAAAATTAACGCCACTAATTATTTTAACGCGATTAACGCATGTGTATTTTTTGTCCTCGGCCGCCCCGTAGTTTCAGAGCGCATCGAGTTTAAAATACCATCTACAAGCTGATGCTGACAGCCCCGCTCCTGCCGCCCGCTTGTGGCAGACCACACTTCCACGCTCACCGGCAGGCACCGACTGGCTGTTGGGAGGACCGGGAGAGTGTGTGTATGTGTGGCCCGAGCGAGCGAGAGAGAGACCTTACGTGCATTGTTGTTGTTAGCATCTGGTGCAAGCTAGCTGCACTAACAGATATGGAGCTGTTTAAATGAAAACAGAGGAGCGACATTTCGCCACAACTGTGCCGAGCACTTGACTTTATGCAGGAAGCCAGACAGTGGGACATTGTACGAAAAGTCAGCACACTCAGCACGGATAGTGCGCAACATGATTGCAGCGTCCAGGCAGCTCCCGTTCGAGCATATGCCTTGAGTTGCACATAGCTCCAACGATCCATCTCACACACACACACCATTTGTGTTGTATTATTGTATGAGAGAGGTTCCAGGTTGAATTGAGGCGAATATTTGTAATGTTCAGAGGTTGTTGTGTTTAATATTCATGAGAATATTTGTCATTGTTCAAATGATAATAAACATTAGCATAAAGCATATTTGTCCACTATAGAGTATTAAAAACTTTAAAAATATTCCTCTAAGGTACATTTAGAACAGATAGAAATCTGCGATTAATTTGCGATTAATCGCGATTAACTATGGACAATCATGCGATTAATCGCGATTAAATATTTTAATCGACTGACAGCCCGAGTTTATATATATCTATGGCCAGAGCCATATAATAGAAGAGTTACGACAACGGAAGTCCAAAAACGGTTATCGTCACGTGGTTCATGTAGAAGAGGATCGTTCCCCGGAAGTTCATGGCGGGCAATGTGAATGCATTGATAACAGGAGATAGAACTACGATTTTTGGTAATTATTAGTGAATAAAGGTTTTGATTTGCAATATTTATACAACAAATCGATATGTGTATGTATTTACATCAATATGTTTTAAAAAATAAAATAGAATTTGCTAATATTAAGTGATAATATTAGGATTAGTGTGAACAACTAGTTTACATGTTAGGCTAACAGTGCCTTGGTTAAAGAGCCTGTTGCTGTTTATTTATAGCTTTGAATTCTTTAAAACCAATATTATCTTCTTAAACTTGTATGGTAGTCAGAAGCATCACTTTCTAATGTTTATTGATATATTTAGAGGGAGGGGATCTAAAGTAATGCTTTAAAATTCAGATTAGATTCATGTCTACCATTTTCTTAAATTCATGGTAGTTTCAGTAATCCCATGGTAATTGAGGACACAAGTTATCTAAATGACTAATGTCATCTTTATGGCTTTCAGAAAGGACAGGAGACCGACAGGTGACTATCAAAGGACTAGCAGCAGCAGCAGCAGCAGCATGATGATGATGATGTTAAATGTGTTGTTTTAGGAACATCCATTGCAAATACATGGAATTCAATAAACATTGAATAGCATGCATGCAGTTTGTCTGTGCCTTTTCCTCCGTGTTGTCCTGGTTTGCTGTGCTGCCTCCTAGTCGCCACCATGGTTTGCTGTGCTGCCTGGGGATGCTCAAATCGCTCAGAGAAAGGAGTATGAATGTACGGCTTCCCCACTGACACAGAGCGGAGGAAAACATGGCTGGCTCAAGTCAGCAGGAGCAATTTCACAACCAACAGAAAACAAATATGTGATGTAATTATATACAAACACTGCATTTGCACTTTTTCACAAAACGAAACCACACCATTGGGAAAGCTTAATGTTTTGCTTAATACAAAAAAACAGGGAAAGGCTTGAAAAACACAGAGTTGAGACTCAAGGTGCAGGGTGAGGGTCTCAGTGCAGGTATTCAGGCTCCATTGAATCCCCCTCTGGTTCTTGTGCTGAAAGAGGGAGTAACAGACAGGAGAAAGGGTTATACACACCTATATAGCACACCTATTGGATGGGAAATTGCCTTGGGGAGATAAGGTGTGGTCTTTGTTCCCAACTGAAGTTATGGAACTTTATTATTTGTGAGTTTAACAAAGTATGACAAATGGCATCAGTAACAGATGTGATATGAATTTCTATAAAGTTGTCTCACATTCTTGGTCATATTTTATATACAGTATGTAATGAGTATAACATGTCCAGTAAGTATAAAGGGTTTCCTAATACTGTGTATTCAACCACTATGGAATATGTATGTGGGCAGACAAGATTCAGACACAGTTGTTCTGTGTGTGAAGTAACCTCAAGTCACTCCGCAGGCACATTTTGATGCAGACCAGTTTGTCAAGACAAAAAGGGCAAGACTAGGCTGAGAGCAGAGGCTATACCCACCATCTTCGTGCATCGCCCTGTGGTCAAAAAGAGAAGGGCCCCTGCACCACGATTCACCCCGGGACCTGTATCTACAAAGCCCATAACTCATGATCACAGCTATAGTGTGAAAGGTGACACAGGTATAATAAGTATCAACTCTTAGTAACAAAAGTAATATTTGTTATTTTTAAGTGGTATAATATTTAAAATGTTCGAAAATGTACAGTGCCATGTCTTCTACTTACATTAGTCTCAAAGATTGAGGGAAGAAGGGATGAGGAGACAGTGAGGGTGAAGAAAGAGAGGACATGGCTAGTGAGGAGAGACAGGGAGGGCGGACACCACCCACTCAGCCAGCAGCCAGTCAGCAGACGAGGGAACCAGCAGCCAGTCAGCATACGAGGGAACCAGCAGCCAGTCAGCATACGAGGGAACCAGCAGCCAGTCAGCAGACGAGGGAACCAGCAGCCAGTCAGCATACGAGGGAACCAGCAGCCAGTCAAACAGATCTATTACAACAATTAAAGAGAAAATTAAAGAGCCAAGAAGGAATCACCAAAAAAGCAAAGGCTGCACTAAGAAAAATCAGGAAGGAAAATGCAGCTCTCAAGAAAACAATGAAAATTAGGGACAAGAAATATAAGAAAACGTTTTCAAAAGACCAACTGAAGGCATTAGGCAGACTCACCACAAAGGGGATGAAATGGAGCAATGAGACAATTAAGAAGGCTTTAAAAATGTGCTTTGCGAGCGGACCAACGGGTTACAAAACTCTGCAGGAATTGAAGATTCCCCTTCCAGGAATAAGGACACTGCAAAGAAGGATGCAATGTGTTAAGTTTGAGCCTGGTGTGTTGACAGAGGTCTTTGATTTCCTAAAATTGAAGGCAGATAAATTGACAGACCTTGAAAGGGAGTGTGTGTTGACCTTGGATGAAATGGCAATCACACCAAGTGTGGAGTTAGACATGATTACAGGCAAACTGTACGGTGATGTGACTTTACCAGGTCACACAGGGGTGGCAACACATGATTGTGTGTTTATGTTGGCTGGAAACACAACACGGTGGAAGCAAGTAGTGGCATATCATTACACTGGCAATTCTACCAATGGAGCAGAGTACAGGCCAATCATTATTGAGATAATACAGAGGGCAGCATCCATAGAGCTACATGTGCTTGATGTCACCACCGACATGGGTAGCCCTAACCGAGCCATGTGGAAATCCTTTGGGGTGGACCAAAATAAAACATCTGTGCCACATCCAGCAAAACCAGACAGGCAGCTCTATTTCATGCCCGATGTCCCATATCTGGTAACATTTTTAAAAAGTGCCCTTGTCCGTGGGCAGGTCTTCATAATTCCTGAGGATGTTGTTAACAGAGAGAACCTCCCCTCTAACGAGGTTTCTGTGGTCCCCATTAAGGACTTATTGACCTTTCAGGAAGGGATGGCCTTAAAAATAGCTCCCCATCTTTCAGCTGCAGCCATCGAGCCAAGTCACTTTGATAAGATGAAGGTTGGTCTTGCTCTAAATTTGTTCAGTAAGGCTACAAGTGCTGGGCTGAAATACATGGTGCAGCAAGAAAACCGCCCTCTGTCATACCTGACGACAGCGTGGTTCCTGGAGCAGGTTGATCGTTGGTTTGATCTGATGTCATCTCGCCATCCAATTACAGCCCTGAGCAGGCTCAAGATGGAGGAGTACCAAAAGGCCATCACCTTCCTCCAGAACATCGTCCATCTGTTTCGTGGGATAAAGATAGGTCAAAAGGGAGGTTGGAAGCCTGTTCAAACAGGGGTGATAATGGCAACAACATCAATTCTGGCCATACAAGAGGAGATGCTTACACAAGGACACAGGTTTGTGTTAACGTCAAGGTTCACACAAGACTGCCTTGAAAATACATTCAGCTGTGTGAGGTCTAAAAATCCTGTCCCAACTCCAGTGGAATTCCATCATGCACTGAGAATCATATCTGTGGGGCAGTTCCTCACCACCATCAGCTCTGGGAGCTACCAGGAAGACCACAGTAGCTTTTTGGCAGACTTCCTGGACACAGGGGAGCCAAAAATCACTCCATCAGTCAGAGTGGAACAGCTGATGGCGGTGAACAGAGCAGCAGCACCTGACCTCACAAAAACTGAGAAATGTATTCTCTTCCATCTTGCAGGCTACATCGTCCACAAAATCATCAAGTTTGCCAGCATCTGTGAAAAATGCAAAATTGCAACAGAGCACCATGATGAGAGTCCTTCTGGTGACAACAGCTTGTTAGTGGACTTGAAAGACTTCAAGGCAGGTGCTCTTTGTCGTCCCTCCCAAGAAGCCTTTGACTTCATTCACCAAATTGAGGAACTATTTAGGACCAAGACTAGTTCCTCCCTCATGCAGCTCCCCAACGCAGTGGGTGTCTTGGAGAAAGAAGCTCAGGCCCTCTCCAGCAGGCTTCCGTCATGCTGTGGAGTACAACAAAAACTCGTAAAAAGATTCATACGGCTGAGGCTGAGAATTGAGGCCAAACAAATCAGAAATGACAGAAAAAAAATAAAATTAAAAGATGGCCATTTTGGAAGCAAGAGCCAATCCAAAAAGGTGAAAAGGAACAACAGCAGCCAAGCTACCACATCCAGCAACCCCCAAACAGATCCACAGCTGCAATCATTTCCATTAGCCGTTGCAATGGAAATATTTGGACTAAACATTGCTCTTCCACCTGCCAGCACCCAGCTAACATCACTGCCCCTCCACCCGTAACATCACTGCCCCTCCACCTGCCAACATCATTGCCCTCCACCTGCCAGCACCCAGCTAACATCACTGCCCCTCCACCTGCCAACATCATTGCCCTCCACCTGCCAGCACCCAGCCAGAGGAGCGCAAACAACAAAAACAAGCAAGGTGTCCCGTCATGTACCTGGAAGTTTGGGTTGGCAAAATGGAGTAAGAGAGGGACTTGAAAAACCTTGGTGGCTCTCTACTCATGTTGTTACAGTTGTCTTGGTTACAGCTCTCAAGTTTTTCTTTGTGCCATTTCCACATCTTTAGAAAATATGAAATAAAAAATTGAAGTGAAATCAACCTCTTCTCTGGAGAACACACTTTGATTTCTCTGTCTTGTGAGTTTGCAGTCTTGCAGTTTTGCTCCTCCACCTGTAACATCACTGCCCCTCCACCTGCCATACAGTAGGTTACTAACAAGATTACTTATATAATACAGTGATATAATACATGTTTAGTATGCTTACTTATATACAACAGTAGTATTAAACTTACCTTGTGTTTTCACTCTCACTTAAGTCCCTCTCCCTTTGCCATCAATCCAAAATCAGCTGAGCTGCAACATTATACAGACAGGTAATAATCAACATAATCACAAGGACACAATATGGCTCTGCTAAAAACACTCACTCTTACACGCACCAAAGTTATATTTATCTAATATTTAACTCCTTCCACAATACACAATACAATCCCGTCTAGAAGCCCCTCTTCTCTAATTCAACAACGTTGGACGAAATGACATTAAGAGTACGGAATTTACAATTAAAATGCTGTTCAACGTCTGTAAACGTTCCCTAAATCTACTAATTTAGGGATAATCCACTGACATCCTTTAATACACATGTTAATTTGAATCAGATGTACTGATAATATCCGCAATATACATCTTTAAATGTCTTCTTACCTTTAAAAGTCCGTCACGAACGGTCTATTTTGCTGCAACTCTACAGCTCTGCTAGCCTTGGCGCTAACTTCCGGGGAACGATTGAGAGGCTCCACGATCCGCCATTGCTGTAAAAAAGTGGCTCATTGGAGTGAACGGAGATGTCGTAACTCTTCTATTATATGGCTCTGCTGGGGGCTATGTTGTTATGCTAAGTATGTGATGAACCGGAGTCGCAGCTCGGCGCTACCAGAAACCAATAAACTCCACTATGCTCACCAGAAGCCTCCTGTGAGTTACTACAGAGACGTTCTGCAGTAAGGAGGGGGTTTCCCCGACGGCAGATGGCTCTGACTTTTATGTATAGTTTTTTGTTTGATAGTTGTTTTTACTTTACACAACACTGTTCAACACTTCATTCTGCTTCACTCTTTCGCTAACGATTTTGAAGACATCTGCGTTCTTGTGACTCGTAAACAGGGTGCGAACTGGAGGGGAGCAGGGGGAGCTATAGCTCCCCTAGTGGTGACATGAGCTCCCCTGGGAACATGGTTTGTGAAATTTGGGGGGAGCTCTCTAAAATACTGATATGATGACCAAATAAATTCCATTTTGGGCATGTTTTTTTTTTCAAAGGTGTAAAATAAGTGAAATAAAATTATATTTAGAGTTTATGATTCATGAAAAAAGTGTCGCCTGCTTGCACGCTGCCCGCAGCTCCACCCACTACCCACTCACTCACAAGCTCGTTTAGTTAGCACTGCATGTTTACCAGGCATTGTTGCTGCTGCTGACATGTCGAAAAGAAAAAAACAACTTACCTTGGGCAATTTCTTTAAAAAGACGGCCAAACAACCTGATCAAGAAGACCAACCGAATGTAGCTGGTGGTAGCACATCGTACGTTGTGACTGCTGCTACAACAGAACCGAGAGAGGAGGGAGCTAACGTCAGTGCTAGTGCTAACTTGACAGCTAACGTTAACTTGGGGGCTGAAGAGACACAAGAAGACGAGCCGTTGTGTTGTGTGTGTGGCGTCGCGTCTCTCCAGGCAGTGAGAGAGTTGTGTTGTGCTATAGCTGTATTATTAATATTAATATTGTTCATGGTTGGTGCCGCTGGCTGCTCTTATCGCGTGTGTTCGGCTCTGTGTAGGCTACAGCCATAATAGGCTGTTGCCCATGTGAAACAATGTAGCCTGTTTTTGAGTCATTTTAAATTGATTTAATTAAACAGTCAAACGTTACATTGGTGGTCCGTGGATTATTTATTATCAAGTTGATTGAAGTTTGCGTAGCCCATACATGCTCGGGAAATCTGTTGACATGAACATGATCCATCGGGACGTTTCATGTAAATGTAGACCTGTGGCACCACCCCGTGTGCAACAGATTTTCTCTTTATAATAGGCCTATGTCTGTGCTGTTGCTATTAATGCACGGATCAGCATTTACCCACCCCCCGGAAAAAAAAATAAAAAATCCCGGAGACCGTGGTATAGTTCGCACACTGCTCGTAAATACTACGCTTCCTATGTTTTGGTGCAGACTGCGTTCACACCAGCGATGAACCGCTCCAGAGTTCACTAGCAAGCGGTCCGGGACCACCTCTTTTAGGCGGTCCGGTTGTTTAGTTCACTTCAGAGGTCTCGGACTGCGTTCACACCGACCAAAACGAACCGCACCAAGCGGCTAAACGCACCAGGGTTCGATTCAACCGGACTATACAAGGCTGGTGTGAATGCGACCTCAGGCCCTCTCGTCCAACATCACAAATGCTCGTCTGGATGAATGGGCAAACATTCCCACAGACACACTCCAACATCTTGTAGAAAGCCTTCCCAGAAGAGTGGATGCTGCTATAGCTGCAAAGGTCTAATTAATGCCTAAGAATTTGGAATGGGATGTCATAAAAGCTCCTGTAGGTGTAATGTGTAGGTGTCCCAATACTTTTGTCTATATAGTTTACGTGAGAATGCTAAAGCTTTCAACACCATAGTGCCCTCCAAGCCCCTCATCAAGCTCAGGGACCTCGGGCTCAACAGCGCCCCCTGTGGTTGGATCCTGAACTTCCTGACGGGCAGACCCCAGGCACTACGGGTGGGAAACATCACATCCTCCACCCCGATCCTCAACACTGGAGCCCCTCAGGCAGGGCCGGACTGGGACAATAAGTCAGGCCGGGAATTATACACCCAGCCAGGCCACTACCAGTTTTTTGTGCCATTTTGCTGGATTTATTTGTCAATATTTACAGCGTTGCTGCCCATAATGATAGCCCTCTAGTTTAAATCTACTACCCAAAAATAAACATATGGAAATGGGTTACTATTTAAACAAATGTGCAAATCTATTTAGGAACCTATTCATGTGAACATATTTTAAGTGGGGGTGGACCTCAAATCCTATAGGAGGGTCCGGGGACATTCTCCTCCGGTAAGATTTGTTTTTTCAATGTTGGACTTAAATGCATCAATCTGGTGCACTTTGAGGGGGAAATAAAGAGAGAGACTACACTCACATGAAACAGAACTGTATACATTTAAATAATCATAAAATCATAATAACATGGCCATAACCAATAACATACCATATCCAATATGAAAAAACATTGAAACTTGTTTATTTATTTGTTTTTGGTTCATTTATAGTTGTGAGTGTGTCTGTGCTCCTGAACCAGCCTCACCCGTCTCCCCCTTCTCCTATTTGAGGCAGCAGCAAAGACTAGTTTTAGCTCTCAACAAGTTTTAAAGTTTATCTTACATTTTTTCACCAAGTTAACGTTTTTTTATTATTATTCATGCATATTTTACTAATCACTCCCCCTTCAAATGGAAATATGTGTTTACATGAATGGTGACCAAACCGTGAGACCCACTGAGAACTAAGTTAACTATCTAAACACTCAGCAGAGTCCTTTACCTCATCTGAGCTGTAGTTATCAGTCTCTCAGTCTGACAGGAGGACTCTCCTCCACCTTGTTGTTGAAACAGCTCCTTATATCCGTTAGCGCAGCTAGCTAGCACCAGATGCTAACAACAACAATAGCCTACACGTAACCGGTGCACGCGCTTTCTCTCTCTCGCTCGCTCGCGCCACACATACACACACACCCTCCCGAGCTTGAATGACACACAGAGACCAATCGAGGGCATGTATGAAAGTGGCCATGTCGGCAGGCCACATCATGTAGACAGCCAGTCACCCTCTGTGAGGCAGAGTCAGACTCACATTTGCGCAGCGTTGCGTTCACAATACATACATAAAAAAAATCTTCAGGCCAGCAGGCCACTTAGCAGGCCAGGCCATCGGGAAACCTCCCGGTGCTCCCGATGGCCAGTCCGGGGCTGCCCTCAGGGCTGCGTGCTCAGCCCTCTCCTCTAATCCCTGTTCACACACGACTGCGTTCCAACACCATCGTGAAGTTTGCGGATGACACAACCGTCATCGGGCTGATCACCGACGGCGATGAGACAGCGTACAGAGAGGAGGTCAGAACCCTGATATCTTGGTGCCAGGATAACAACTTCAATCTCAACGTCAGCAAAACCAAGGAGCTGATTGTGGATTACAGGAAGCAGCAGAGAGAGGGTCACACCCCCATCACCCCCATCACCATCAGTGGAGAGAGTCAGCAGCTTCAGGTTCCTCGGTGTCCACATCACTGAGGACCTGACATGGACTCATCACACAAACACCACCACCTAAAGAGCTCGACAGCGGCTCTTCTTCCTCCGTAGGCTACGGAGGTTCAACATGGACTCCAGGATACTCTGCAACGTCTACAGGTGCTCCATAGAGAGCATCCTGACCTTCTACAGGTGCACCATAGAGAGGATCCTGACGTTCTACAGGTGCCCCTTGCCTTGCCTTGCCTTGCCTTGCCTTGCCTTGCCTTGCCTTGCCTTGCCTTGCCTTGCCTTGCCTTGCCTTGCCTTGCCTTGCCTTGCCTTGCCTTGCCTTGCCTTGCCTTGCCTTGCCTTGCCCTTGCCTTGCCTTTCCTTGCCTGCCTTGCCTTGCCTTGCCTTGCCTTGCCTGCCTTGCTTGCCTTGCCTTGCCTTGCCGCCTTGCCTTGCCTTGCCTTGCCTGTGCCTTGCCTTGCCTTGCCTTGCCTTGCCTTGCCTTGCCTTGCCTTGCCTTGCCTTGCCTTGCCTTGCCTTGCCTTGCCTTGCCTTGCCTTGCCTTGCCTTGCCTTGCTTGCCTTGCCTTGCCTTGCCTTGCCTTGCCTTGCCTTGCCTTGCCTTGCCTTGCCTTGGTTGCTTGCCTTGCCTTGCCTTGCCTTGCCTTGCCTTGCCTTGCCTTGCCTTGCCTTGCCTTGCCTTGCCTTGCCTTGCCTTGCCTTGCCTTGCCTTGCCTTGCCTTGTGTTGCCCTTGCCTTGCCTTGCCTTGCCTTGCCTTGCCTTGCCTTGCCTTGCCTTGCCTTGCCTTGCCTTGCCTTGCCTTGCCTTGCCTGCCTTGCCTTGCCTTGCCTTGCCTTGCCTTGCCTTGCCTTGCCATTGCCTTGCCTTGCCTTGCCTTGCCTTGCCTTGCCTTGCCTTGCCTTGCCTTGCTGCCTTGCCTTGCCTTGCCTTGCTTGCCTTGCCTTGCCTTGCCTTGCCTGCTTGCCTTGCCTTGCCTTGCCTTGCCTTGCCTTGCCTTGCCTTGCCTTGCTGTTCCTTGCCTTGCCTTGCCTTGCCTTGCCTTGCCTTGCCTTGCCTTGCCT